>NW_026889765.1:3995000-4260000 GCF_033153115.1 Saccostrea echinata
AGTATGATAATCATTATTTAGTAGGTCTATGGATAAAAGAATTATATAAAATATTTCATGAAATTACATCAAAAATTTCAAAATGATTACCAAAAGTGCCTGGATTGCTTGATAAGGAAAATAAGTTAATACTATTACATATATATTGCTATAGGATATTTTTTCCTCACTATTATTCTTCATGTTAGGAAATAAGCATAAAACCTTTAAGGTTATTCTCTAATCAGCCTAATTATGCCATATTCAGTAATATCCATCTGATTGTTTTCAACATAAGAAACTCAAAGAACTTTACTGTAGAACAGACAATGTGGTTGCAAGACTGCCCACTGTCCAGTAGTGGCCTCAGTGAATGACCTAAAATATCTATATATATGTATGTGCAGAAAAATATTCATTGAAAATTGTAACCTTTCTCTGACAGAATCAATCAAGGCAACACCAAAGAAACAAGAATGATCTGTTCCTCATGATCACTGACACACTTATTAAAAGTGGGAGGTCTGGACCAAAACTTGATAAACATCATCATTTAAACTATATTTACATTCAAACAGCACTATGAGTATTAAACTTGACTTCATTCTCTTCCTCTGCCAAATGCTTTCAATGAAAATGAACTCTAAAAATTGCCACTGTTTATTAGAAACACTCAAATAAAAAGCAAAGACATGAATCATCTTAAAATCACTTTCATAAAAATGTGCACAGAGAAAATGCCCTCTGATCACATATCTCTCACCAGGGCTTGGGTTAAAATTGACAATTTTTTCCAAATTAGACTAAACCTCAAAATGAAAGCCTTTGAGTTATGGTCAGGCATGACCCCCTAAGACCCTTCTTGGGTGTTCAATTGAACAAGGAACAAGAAATAAAAATACACATGTATAGGTAAACTGTTTTAAACATGGATTTAAATAGTGTTTCCAACAAATTAGTTGAAAAATGATAACCCCTTATATATAGCAATAAACTCATCCTGACACATGAAAATGTAATGATTTAATCATGTTAAAGAAGCTCAAAAGACTGCTCACTAGAGTTTTAATTCTATTATAGTTTTAAGCAGTTAGAGTTATCTGCCCCTTTATATACAAGGAACAATAAAAAAAATTTATATTGATTGACATAATTTTAAAATGGATAAATGTAATTTCAACATTATATTAGACCATGATAAGGTACATAGTATTTGCATGTATTTTTCAGACAACAGTGATTTCTGCTTACTAAAAATTCACCAACTTTGAAAAATTTTCAAAAATTGGCAGATACCATTGAAAATGTTGAGAATGAATGTGATAAAATCAGTAAGTACACATCTGTATGATGAAATTTTCTCAAAATGTAAAAAAAAAAAAAAAAATCATTAGTGTTTTGAGCTTCCTTAAGTGTACATGCTCCATAAAATCTTTTCTAAGGCTAAAATTGAAACAGTTTATTACATCTCAATTTTTTTTTACTCCAATTAAAATTCCCTATTTTGAACTCATTTTTTAAATTTGTTTTTAATTTTTCCTCAGTTCGAGACTGTTTGATAAACATTATCACGTTTCAGATTTTTAAATACAAATATATATATAAAAAAAAGGTTTCCTAACACGGACAGATGAACCAAGAGATTTGAAAAGCTGACTTGAGTTTTTGACTCAGGTGAGCTAATTTAATTTTACAACTTCTGGTCAGTAATTTCAAATAGGCACACTATTAAGCTCTTTTTTTATATATATGATTCTTGATATGAGTCAACTTATGAATGCAAATTAAAAAAAAATTCTGTTAAATATGGCTGTCAACAATTTTTGATGAAGGAATTTTCAACAACATAGAGGTATATGTACTATTGTTATAAGTAACAATGATTATCAATTTTAAAAAAAACATGCTGGATTGACACAATCATGAGACTGCTCTGTCAAAATAATTTTTGGGGAATACAGTGTGTATTCAAAATTAACACTTATCAAACATTAGTGCAATTATGCTTGCTTCATACATGTATTTTAAGGATACTTGCTTGTAAATGTACACAAATTAAAAATGACAAAGTGTCAGTGTTAGGAAATCACAACCTCAAATGGTGCAAGTACAAGTAGTTAACTCAAACATACTTCTAAACAAGAAATTAAAATAAAAACGTACATATTTTCAAAATTAGTTTCATGCTATTTTTAACAATAGTCTTTATCAATTATAAGTACCTGAATAATGAATTGAGCCTCTGCCTCTGAAACTAGATTTCAATTCCTGGTTCTATAAATTCATAATCATTGTGCACACAAATTATTTTACATATGTAGAAGGAGAAAAACAGACTTTCTACAGACCAGAGGCATACAGGCCACATCACTCACCTGAAAATTATGAGTTCCTTAATTTTTTTATGAATTGCATCAGTGGTTTTGGAAAAAAGACATTCATAATTCATTACTAATATTTTTACTATTTCACGGTTATCTTCCTTTGGAAAGGGATATGGCCCTTAATTTCAACAAACTTGAATATTATAAAATCCAAATTTTTGTGCAAAGTTTGTTTAAAATTGGTCCTGTTCTGGAGAAAAAGCAATGACAAACAATGGACAAATTTTGATCTGGAAAAACTTGTTATGCCATATTCATTACAAAACAGGAATCATCTGCTAATATGCTGTCCAATTCATTCCTAAGCTCTGGATAGCTTAAATAAGTACTGGGCAACTCTAGGAGAGGACCACACGTGTGGGCAATTGGTCTTCGACCAAGCCCCTCTAGTTGGGTAAAGGTCACCTCTATTTTATCAACTGTGATGGCCTCTGATCCAGTGAGAAAACGCAAGAGTTTTTTCAATGATACACTACTTTGACCTCTTATATACTGCTGTAAATAGCGCAATGGTGTTGCCTCACTGTGTCCTTTTGGAATGGCCTCTATCATTTTTAAGACCTTTTTGGGTGTTGGCTCCATATCTTGATAGGTAATCAATATTTTCTCAACCGAGAGAAAGTGTGAGAGTAAAGCATCTCTGCACCCAAGAGCCATGTTGTCTGTGGCATATTTAGGTTTTTGGATGAGCTCTTTATGTGCTATATTGTTTAATAGACTGTGTAGGTTTTCTTTTGTGGGTCTCTGCTTGCATGAAAACCTGTCTAACAAGTCTAGCAGGTCATCAAACATTTCTTCATCAAAAGTCTCTTTGTTCAAAGCTGAGGATAAAGTGTCCCTTTCTGTTTTGCTGATGTAGCTGAGGAAAGCATCATTCAGAATTTTATCAGTCACTGATGCTTCACCAAATGAAACTACTATAGTAGTTACTGGCGACATTTGTATGGGAAAAACATTTTGATCAACAAAACCCTTGGCAAATATTCTACCGATAGCCTGCCATTCATCCCCTTGCCATTTTGAGTTCAGGGCAGGTACTCTGGATTCCTCCCCTTCAGCTGAACGCCTGAAAAATTCAATCCAGAATGCAGAATAAGCATCTCTTGAAACTCCATTCATATCCGAACCATGCTCACTGACAAATTCAAATGTGATATTCTTGTTCATTACCTCTGGATCTTTAAAGAAAACAAGCATTTCATCCAACAGGGTCACTCTATGGATTCTAAGAACTTTATCTGTTTTGAGTGAAATTTCTTGAGGCACTGTAATTGCTGCTGGTACTAAGTTTTCAAGATGCTGACTGGGATTAGATCTTAAAGATAATGGAGAATTTATGGAAACAAGTTCTTCAGAATGAACTGTGCTGATGCATGATGCAGGATTTGTGCTGTTACATGCTGCTGGAACTGTATTGATGCATGAAGAATCCTCAACATAATCAAGATTGATGTTTGGTTCTTGGAAGCACAATGGCACATCAGCAGCCAACATTGCCTCAGAAAGTATATCAAAGCTAACAACTTCACTTGGGTCTGGCAAGTTTTCATCATCATCTGAAGTGCTACTGTTTGTTGTTCTGTGTCTTTTGAGGGGTCTTTGTATTTTTGGCAAATCTTCATATTTACATGCAGGAATGAGAAGAAGATAAAATGTCAGCTTGCTTAAACCTGTCTGCTCATACAGCTTTCCAACACTTATTTCATCATCAAGAATATCTTCCTCAAAATTTTGCATGTCAAAAGAGAAGTCATCAACACATCCTAGTTTACTTGTACCAGATTTACCAAAGTTCAATTCTTTGGCCTGCTCAATAAGTTCCTTCTTCTTGGAAGACTTTTTAACTGTAATGTCTCTTGGACCTCCTCCTTTCTTAACTCTGATATTCACAAAAGTATCATCTAATTTTGATTTAATTCCTAGTTTAATTTTACGAGACTCTTTTGTAGCATTTTGATTGCCTTTATAAGGATTTATTGTGTTTTCAATATGTTCCTCCACATCAGAATCACTTTCTGACATCTGATTTTTGGCATTTGATTTCTTTGGTCTTCTCATGTCTTTTAACTTCTGTCTCAAAGAAGCTACCAGTGTAACTTTTGATTTTTTCTTTTTTTTGTCATCTTCCTTTTTTATATAAGAACGAAGAGCCGCTCTGTCACCATAATGTGGTATAAAGTTAGACAATTCTTTATCATCTATAACTCGTAATGCAGCTAGGTCAATCTGAAAAGTGATTTTAATATTTTTAAACATTTAAGCATATTATATATTCCTTTATCATAAGTCTAACTTGACCTGAATGTCATGCAGGACTTTGTCATAAAAGTTGTTTATTTCTTTACAACCTTGAAATCTGAGAATGGACCTCAAAAAGTAAAGGTGTCTTTCTCTATTATAAAATAACTTTGACTGAAATTTGAAGTTTTGTAAGAAGATGTACAAAAGTTATCTTGTTACATGAAAAAATGGATGTTCGAATAAACCATCAGTAAACCTTGAATTATAAGGCCAAATAAAAAAAATATGTGTGGTTCCGGTTACCCGACCGTCCCTATTTTATACCCCCGACCCTAAACTTTTTTTTGACAATTTTCAAACTTCTGGAATTTTCCCTGATTTCCCTCATTGGCTCCGGTATTAGTTTTAGTTTCAGCAATGGTGGCCTTCTTTGACAACATCGTTTCAACACGCAGTACAAGTGTTTTGTCAGTTACAAATGTCACCACTTGAAAGAAAGCAATAGTATTATCTCACTAATATCACCAATAGTTATTTCAAGAACATTCAATGATATTTTTGACTTTTATTTTATTTAAATAAATAAATAAATAAAAAAAAAAACCTACCTACCTACCCTAATTTGTTTGGAGGTGTAACCGGAACCACACATATTTTTTTATTTGGCCTAAATAATTATAGCAGTAGGAGTTCAGAGGTTGTAGCATGCATGCTTTGCCTTGGAATCAATGGGTCAAAGACTTAGGGTATTGCTACTTCATGCCTACTTGATTTTAATAATTGTGTGCATATATTTATCAGAGAAACACACCATCGGCATCCTTGAAAAGTGTGTTGCTACATGTACATGAATATGTATAACAATTAAGAAAATTTAACTAAATGTTCTATTGAGTTCACTAATATTGCAATTTCTTTTTATGAAACTATTTGATAAATGATATTCCATTAAAATCTCAGAGGCAAATATTATTGAAAGAGATACACAAGGTTAACAGGTTAAGATTACTTCAGATTTGTAACATATGGTCATATGAACATATGGTCATAATATTTGGATGGGAATTATTTGAGGTATTGCAGTTTAAATTACAGTAAAGATATATTAATTGCTTCCATGGAAGACAGACAGAGATAAAAACAGTCTCAAATTAATGAAACTCTCTTTTAAGAATGTGCAATACTTTACTGATAATGTAGCTATGGCTGTTCTGTTTAGCTCAAAGAAAAAAGTTTTACCATATTATTCATAGATTGATGAACAACTAATGCAAGACATATGGACAGATGCTGCATAATCAAAAAATTAAAGCTCACTTGAATTTATAGTTCTGATCCATGACTGAGTTGAAATGGACAGAATATTTATGATTCATTAATGCAGTTTTCATTTTCTAAATAGGCTAATAGCTTGATCACCTGAATAAATATTAGATTTATTTGAAGATTTCTTAAGTATAATTAGTTTACTTGGGCATTTACCTTTTCCTTTTTCATAAGCTCTGTATTCACATTGCGGCTTTCCAAGAAAGTGTACAAAGCATCATCTGAATCTGCAGCCATTGTTTTGATCACTATTAAGATTAAAAACAAAAAGGTAGTTATTTTTTTGTTTGGGTATAGTGACAATAGAATTTTGCTTTTTGAATTTGAGATATTTGAACTCCATGTTTTAAGGCAAAACTAATCTTACATATTTCATCATTCAGTTACCAGAAAATTAAGCATTTATTTAGTTGACATGAAAATAGGCCCAAAAGAAGCAGAGGCATTTTGTGGAAATACCAGCAAAGCAAAATATTTTATGTTAATCCTCAATCAAAAAAAAATGTGAATGTGAAACACTGATGTCATCATTCTCAATCATTATGGCCAAGGTTAAAGTTTTTCAAAAGTAGGACAAATTCAGAAAATCAAGAAATTAAAAAATGTTGGTATCCTAAAAATGGTCTTGCCACTTAATTGTTATCAAGTGAAATATGAAAGCACTAGTACCAGACATTCAAAAGTAATTGGCAAGGTTCAAGATTTAGAGGAAAAACAGACAGCTGGACAACTACAATGCTAACCTTGGCTAGGAAAATGCAGAGATATTATATTCTATGAAGTGTGAAATGTGTCAATCCAACGCGTCCTGAAATTTGTACTTTTAAAAATTTTCAGAAAAGAAAAGATCTTAAATGCACCTTTATAAGATATAAGGTCTGAAATACTCTAAAAACATATAAGTAATTCATTAAATCGAAAATTTTAGGACATATATACTGACTTCAAGCACTTTTAATAAGTCAAAATTTTAAACCAATTTAACTTTTAAAATAATTTTGATAATAAAACAAAGTTTTCAATGACAATAAAAACAACGTTACAACGATGACAGACCCAAAGACCACCATCTGTCTCAAGAGTTAAATTGAAGTGCAGCACTAAATTCGATACATTATTCATGCATAACTGGAACTACATGTATCGGTACATAATATGTGTATCTCAGAATGATTTGATGGGTTATCTACAAGCACACATCTCAGTATTACCTTATATAACCAGAGGAATAGAGGAAATTCGGATTGAGAAAAACATAACTCATAATTGCTGCTAGATGTTGATCTGCAAAATGGATGATCAAATATATAGAAAAGATATAGTGTTGGTGTTGCTTCGTATTTTTTTCCACATATTAGTGCTAAGGGCTTACAGAAACCACACTACCAACTATAAAAATCAATACCATCGGGAGTCGGGCAAGGCAAAATGAACAATCCCAAGTGATATCACCGCAGATGGCTACTATGTACTCTCTAGTATTAAAGAACAAATAGGCTAAATATTTGTGACCCTGGGCCTAGCAAATCATGCATAATAAGAGCACAGTTAGGCTATAGTCTACATAAACGTATTTCTCTCTCTTTCTTTCTCTCCATTTCCAGAAATTTATAAACTTATAGTGATAAAGAACAAATAAACCATGTAAACAACTCTCCTTCTCTCTCTCCCCCTTTTTAATTTGATTTTTAAGAGGAAGTCTTTCCCGGTTGAAAAGATCTGCTCCGCTAAAAAAAAAAACATTTCCCCAATGACAAACTCAACAAGTAGCCTATGGTTTGAAAATGTCCAAGAAAATGTGGAAATTACGCTTAGATGAAATAAAAAGACAGTTCATAAATAAACTGCATGCTGTTTCCAAAGTTTATGAACAGATTTTAGAGTACAAAAATCCTTTATTACTTACCTATCCACTGATTGAAATGGCGTCACGGTCCAACTTTCAAACGCGCATTGCAGTCCCGCAGTTAAAAAATTCAAACTTTTAACTTGTTTTATTAATTTCTGAAAACAAATTACTAATTTGTTATAACAAATTGATAATTTGTTATAACAAATTACTAATTTGTTAAAACAAATTGATAATTTGTTAAAACAAATTAGTAATTTGTTATAACAAATTGTCAATTTGTTATAACAAATTAGTAATTTGTTAAAACAAATTGATAATTTGTTATAACAAATTACTAATTTGTTATAACAAATTACTAATTTGTTATAACAAATTGATAATTTGTTATAACAAATTACTAATTTGTTATAACAAATTGATAATTTGTTAAAACAAATTATTAATTTGTTAAAACAAATTAGTAATTTGTTATAACAAATTGATAATTTGTTATAACAAATTAGTAATTTGTTAAAACAAATTGATAATTTGTTATATTAAATTACTAATTTGTTATAACAAATTGATAATTTGTTATAACAAGTTGATAATTTGTTAAAACAAATTAGTAATTTGTTAAAACAAATTAGTAATTTGTTATAACAAATTAGTAATTTGTTATAACAAATTAATAATTTGTTATAACAAATTAATAATTTGTTATAACAAATTAATAATTTGTTATAACAAATTAGTAATTTGTTATAACAAATTAATAAAAAATACTGCTGCGGCCCTAATACGCTTCCGTACTTTATAGACATTGTTTAATACATTATTTTTTTCTTCCAGGAAAAAGGGTACAAGAAACTTTATGTCTTATTGTGAGTATTGCACTGATGGCCTTTAACCTGTGTGCCCTTGTGCTTCACTTCAAAGCAGAAAATTGGTACATTGTCCTGATCTGCTCATGTGAGTACATGTATAATGTTCCAACTATTGCTTAAAATACATTACAAAAAAATTCAATTCTGTTCACATATATGTTTTTTAAAAAATGTAATTCAATGTTAAGGTAACAATCCAAAATAATTTACATTTTTATATGTTAAATTAACAGTGATTTTTTTGCTTATGTTTTGCAGTGTTAGGAATAGTGGTGGCCGACTTCTTTAGTGGACTGGTTCACTGGGGAGCAGATACCTGGGGGTCTATAGAAATTCCAGTTATTGGCAAGGTAATTGCTATTCATCATCTATTAAATAACAGATTATTGTCCCACACTTTTGCAAAAGCCTGGGGACATTAAATCTCATTCTTTTGTCCATCCATCTGCCTTTCACAAAAACGAGAGCATTGATGATTACTCTTGAATGAGAGAAGATAAGGCTTTCATATTTCTCTTGCACATTAGCTGTGACATGACCTGAGTGTACTATGACTCTGACCTCATGACCTTGACCTATAAGTTTGACCTATTTTTCAAAAAATTTAACATTAGTAATAACTTTTGATTATGAGAAGCTAGCGCCTTTCATATTTTACTTAAGCACTACCTGTGACAAGACCTTTCAGAATGTATTAGGACTTCTGACCTCATTTTAACCTTGACCATAGCTTTTGCACCTGAAGAGATGGGCTTTCATATTGCAGTAATTTCACATCTATATTACCTGTGACATGACCTTTCAGGGTGTTCTGTGATTCTTGACCTTGAAGTTTGATGTTAATTACCAAAAAAAAAAAAAAATTAATCTTTTGCTGTAACTTTTGAAACAGAACATTTTACTTCAAATTTTAAACATATTTTTTTTTTGTATGATGAACGGATAATAAAGTTACAATATATGCCATTAATAATTGCACCCCAACCATTAAGACCCCGAAAGTGGGGGACTGCAATTTTCTTACTTTGCTCATGGTCTTCTAAGTCTGAAATATAAAGCCCCTACTCCCCAACAGTACCGTTAATATAAACCAATTCACATATCTACTTTGGTTACTTTTAATTTTTATGTTGTATGATGTGGAGAAATGTAATGGAAGGTATGCGTTATATTTTTTACATAATGTTTACCAGAATATGGTTAAAACTTTTCCCAGTACATGTATTTGGTTGATGTTATCTTGTTTAATATATATCTATAATATATATATATATATATAATAGGGCTGGGACGATACAACGTTTTCTATATCGATACGTATCACGATATTTTAGCCACGATACGATATGTATCACGATATGTTGATTTGGTTTCAAAATCTTTTATTTGGATTGAAATGAACAAAACATTTCTTAATTCACAAACAAAAATAATTTATTCAAAGAAGTTGTATATCTGTTGTAAAACAAAATTATTTTACACAAGTGGTGTTAATTATTATGTATTTCATATTAATATTTAGCATATTTATTTTAAAACATTACACCCAAAATGTTAAGCAAACAAAGAAAAAGATAAGTCAGAATTTTTTGGCGATATTTCGATATTTCTTCATACGTATCGATATGCGTATCATTCTCACACAGAATCGATATCTCGATATATCGTCCCAGCCCTAATATATAAGATATCTATGTTAATGTTATTAAAAAATGTTATCTGTTTGCTTGCATTTCTTTTCAGGCCTTTATACGCCCTTTTAGGGAGCACCATATAGATCCTACCTCCATTACTAGACATGATTTTATAGAAACCAATGGTGATAATTTTGCTGTCGTAGTCCCTTTTCTGGGTCACATGGCTTACAAGTTCATCACGCTGTCTCCAGAGGAAATTGACAAGACATACAACTGGGAGTGTTTTGTATTTTTACTGGCCATCTTTGTCAGTCTGACTAACCAGGTATGCACATGAATTAACTCTCATAGCCTTTTGCTGATTTTAAGATCATTGCATAATAATACAGTGTTCCATTGTATTTTCTGTCTATCTACACACAGTATCCACAATAAGTCCAAATTTTGGGTTATTTGAACAAATTTCAAAGATGCAGCAGCATTTTTTCTAGGGTTTGATTTTAAAGGCAGTAAAGAAAAACATTTTCTTGTTTGTAGTTTTGCAGTTATACATCGATTCTTAAGTAAAGTATGACTATGATAATGACCAGATATTTGAAATGAACATCAAGTTTTCATTTTCTTTGTTTAGTTTCACAAGTGGTCACACACATATTTTGGATTACCAAAGTGGATAACTTTTCTACAAGACATGCACATTATCCTACCGAAAAAGCACCACCGTATTCACCACGTAGCTCCCCATGAGACCTATTTCTGTATCACCACTGGCTGGCTCAATTATCCACTAGAAAAAATCGGCTTCTGGACATTTCTGGAAGACATGATTGAAAGATCAACTGGGAATAAGCCAAGAGCAGATGATTTTAAGTGGGCTCAGAAATGTCAATGATAATAGTTTAGTAGTACATAAAATATATTTTTTGAATTTCCATGGACATTAAGGGGAAACAATACACATTATCAACCCGTGTTTGATGTACCTGTGTCAAAGAACCAATTGGGTTTTTTTTTTTAGGAAAATCAGTAAAATTTGGTAATGTCTAGAAATTTTAATGTCTAGTTTTTTTTTTTAAAGATTTTACAAAAAAAAAAAAAAAAAAAAAAAGAAAGTAAGAAAGGAAGGAAAATTTTGATAACATTAGTGATATTTATATGTCTTGCTTAGTTTTTCTTTACATTCTTTGTCTTTATTTTTCATTTGTATCCAAATAGACCAAGTTTGTTTATTGATTTTGAACTGTTAATTATGAGACCTTAGAAAATGTGCAATAGACAAGGGAGAACTGTTTTCTGTTTTGCTTTTAGCTGGTGAAGGTCACTGATTTATTTATCTATTAAATGATACTAAGATTTTAAAATATTTATGCATGTTTTATCATGTTTATAAAAAAAGTAATTTAATTAAAGTCTTATTTTAAAATGACATTAAGTTTGCTCAAATAAAATATGAAAAATACTAGTTTGATTTTGGGCACATTTAATTTTTGAGAAACATTTATTAAATTAATCCATTATATCCTTTAAACCCTTCCCTCCTTAATTGAAAGAGTAGTGATCTGACTTGTTATTTAGTGATATTTACTGATAGCATCACTACATCAACAGAAATTGGGGACAAATTTGTTGACTTTTTGTCTTATGTAACTTGAGTGTTTGATTATCAGGTGTTACATTTTCTGTAAACAAGACAAAGTACGATAGGGCGGTCATTGTTCAGTCAACACGAGACACAGTTAAAAGGACATGTTTTCTATTTTGTGTGATTTGCACGTGTATTGTTTTATCTGAGTACAATGTTTAATGTCAGTAGATGTTACATAGTACTTGATATGTATCTTATTAAGAGAATTTTTTTTTTGCAGTTTCATGTAATAATGTATGCACTTTTTGTAGTCTTTTTGGAATACTGTTGTAATTTATAAAGCAACGTCAAATTTTAAAAAGGTCATATATAAAGACTGGTTATTTATTATGGCTTATCATGTACCGGTAATTTTTACATATTGTCATAGATGTATAGATTCCGATCATGAGTTCTAATTATACCCCACGCAACAAGTTGCGGGGGGTATAATGTTTTTGACCCGTCCGTCAGTCAGTCAGTCAGTCAGTGTGTCAGTCAGTCAGTCAGTGTGTCAGTCAGTCAGTCAGTCCGTCAGTCCTGTTTTCTTGTCAGCGCAACTCCTCATAAACCGCTGCACAGAATTGCGTCAAACTTTGCAGATATATAGGACACAATGTGTAGATGTGCATATTACCAGGAAATTCCGATTCCTTTATTTTTTCTGGGAATTTCGGCACTTTTCAACTTAGATTTTTGGCCATATCTTGAATATAGAGATGAACAGTTTGTCAGCGCAACTCCTCATATACCGCTGCACAGAATTTCATCAAACTTTGCAGATATTTAGGACACAATGTGTAGATGTGCATATTTCCAGGAAATTCCGATTCCTTTATTTTTCTGGGAATTTCGGCACTTTTCAACTTAGATGTTTGGCCATATCTTGAATATAGAGATGAACAGTTTGTCAGTGTAACTCCTCTTAAACTGCTGCACAGAATTTGGTTAAACTTTGCAGATATTTAGTACACAGTGTGGAGATGTGCATATTACCAGGAAATTCCGATGCCATTATTTTTCTGGGAATTTCGGTACTTTTCAACTTGGATGTTTGGCCATATCTTGAATATAGAGATGAACAGTTTGTCAGCGCAACTCCTCTTAACCCGCTGCACAGAATTTGGTCAAATTTTGCAGATATATCTTACACAGTGTGGAGATGTGCATATTACCAGGAAATTTCGATTCCATTATTTTTCTGGGAATTTCGGCACTTTTCAACTTAGATTTTGGCCATATCTTGAATATAGAGATGAACAGTTTGTTAGTGCAACACAAAATCTTGGATAGCTCTCAACCCCCCTCTACCCCTCAAATTGGTGCTTTGCCTTAAATAATTTCATGTGTACAGTATATAAACAAATTCATATGACTACATCATAATTTTGTTTCCATCAATTATTTAAATGTGTAAATTATCATGTGTTGGACATGGACTTACACTCATTAACAAATCGAAATCACTGAGGAATTTAATTAACAGTTTGTCAGCATAACTCCTGCACTGAATTTCCTGAAACTTTGTAGGTATTTCAGACATAATGTATGGATTTGTATATTACTAAGAAATTTTGATTCCATTATTTATCTAGAAACTTCAGCCCAGTTAAATTTGTTACATACAAAGATTTGAATTTCCTTATACATGTATTTAAGAAGTTTTGATGTGATGATTTTTTGCAAGTAATGCCCCTTTTTGAATTATTATACTGTGTATTTAAAACATGTTCCATTGTTGAGTTTTGGGGGAGCGTGGGGTATGTGAGCTTGCTCACTTTTTCTTTCATTTCTGAGAATTATTATATTGTTACAGTGCAGAAGTTTTGTCAATGGTAGAAACATAAATGATTCTTTACCCAACGTTAAATGTCACAATGGCAAAAATTAACTCAATGAGAGGTTTTTATACAAGTTTTATATGGCATAATGGGAGGCAAAATAATGATCATTTGTGGGAGTTGCTTAATACAAGGAAATAAATAGGATGAATTTATTAAGTCACCAATGATCAGATGTTTTCTTATAAAAGCTGATATTAAATACAGATTGACTTTATATATATATATATATATATATATATATATATATATATATATATATATATATATATATATATATATATATATATATATATATAATTTAATTTTGTTTGTATTCTTGCCTCTGATTGGTTAATATCCAAAAAGGAACACAAATTATTTCTGTATAACCTGGTTTGGTATGGGGACACACCCCCCTGACAACCAGCTGAATCATCTGTATCCATACAATCCTCTCATTTCCAGTCCTCGAGATTCATGGAAAATTCCAGATTTAATATACGTACCTTTAACTTCAAACGATAATTCGCTCTTACCACATGTAAAAAGGCTGCTAGGCCTATGTATCAGTTTTTACCTCCCCTTGCTTCCCATCTCTTCCTTCCGTTACTAAGGTTGTATTATTGAGCGGCAAATTTGAACTAATAAAAAGCAACGAAATTTTACACCCATAGTTATTTCAGGATTTTAAAATTAAATTATAAGGATTGACTCTAATTCTTGGCCAAATTATTCGAGTATAACCTGGTTTGGGTCAGTTTACGCTGTTTTATAATCCGCTTTGCGGATTATAAAGCGTAAACTGACCCAAACCAGGTTATACTCGAATAATTTGGCCAAGAATTAGAGTCATTCCTAAAATATATATATATATATATATATATATATATATATATATATATATATATATATATATATATATATATATATATATATATATATATATATAGCTTGTGGGTATTGATGTGAACAAATTTTCTTCAGGATCATGCATACCTATAATTTAGGCTCATTAATCATATTTTATTTATATGATTTTTGTACAAATATTATGTTAATTTTCTCTTGCAAAAATCTTTTCAGTTCAAAAGCAGATAAATCAAATAAGCTTTATATTTCAAGATGTAGATAAAAGTACCATACATGTTCTTTGTTGCTTTTTCAGTGTATTTATAGACTTTTTATTGACATATCATGCCTTCTAAGTTAATTTATTTAATGTCATTTTACTAGAATATGTTTGGTATTGCATACCATCTTCTTACACTGAAGTATCAACTGTGTATACAAGATTTTTTTAAGGGAGGTAATCCTTAAGATTTGTTCATATTGGATCATTGTGCTGTTAATTTTGTATCAGAATTTTCAAGAATCCCACTGAAGGAGTAGTGGATATGTGAGGTTTCTTTAAACTTTCTAACTTTTTTTTTCCACAAATGACAAGTATACAATAGCTTACTGTGTAGGATCTATACATGTATAATGTATAATTTTCCTTGAATGTGTGCCTTGCTTTCTTGTTGTCAGTATAAAATGAACAAATGTTATTGTGTTCTGTTTTTGTTGTTGTTTTCAATTTACTTATACTTTAATTGTCCTCTTCACACCTGCAGGGGCATAGGGCCTTTACACAGCTGTCCATTTGCTCCCTTTTGAACTTAATAGTACAGTACTGTAAATATACCGGTACTTAATTTAGCAATAATATTTTAGCTTGAGTCAGGTGAAATTTGCCAAGTTGTTATTAGCTCAACTCAAGGAAGTCCTGAGGAGCTTATGCTATACTCATGGTGTCTGCATCCCTGGTTAAAATTTTGGAGCAGTTTTCTTTTAATAACAATATGCCATATTTTGATCAGAGATGCATGCACAATTCATCAAGTATGTTTCATATTACCACCCAGGTTTCAGATGCAAGTAACTTTAAGCCCTATGGTGACCAAACTTGCATGGATCATACATTTAAGGGATGCACAAAACAAGAATGCTGGATCTGACCCACATTATCTGAAGAATGGAACAGGTTAGAGATTTTGGAGCAGGACCATTACGAAGCAACTATAAGCCTACCAGGATGATGCATCTAAGGATACACACTACCAGACTTGCTATGGATCTACATTTTCCAGATTATTGAACAAATTCATGATTTAAATAAATGTGTAAATCATTGCTACTCAGAACCGTCATTTCTCTGGTGTCTTATTACAAGTGTACACTTTTAATAATAAACGTTTACGAGTTGCTTGTTGGTAGTGACAGTGCATCTAGAGCAAAATGAGTTATCGGTATTTTGGATAAGACAAACGATGGATCATATTGTACATGGTGACAACACACTTACAGTTCATCCTGAACTTAAAATTCATCTGGTTGCTTTAGTAATAATTGATATAAAATATTGTCATTCAAATTTTTGCTATACAGTTACTCAAAAATGTTTTCATTAATATATAATGTACTTGAAGATGTTCTCATGACAAAGTGCATTTTGGAAAATCAGTTCAAAAAGGTCTCAAATTTCCCCTGATCAGAAGTGAAAACTCCTCAGTTGTTCCGTCTTTGAAAGAGACCCAACTGCAGTACATGTACTTAATTACAGAGTACTAAGGGGATCATAAGAATACCAGTACATGTACCAATTTTAAAATAAAAAAGTTTTTCCTGAAACAATTAACATATACTGGTTTATGCTCATGCATCCAAATCATCACTTATTAGTGATGGTTATGCCATGTTTCACAATTCTCGGTAGAAAGAAACATTTGATTGGTCAATAGTTAACCTGAAGTCAAATCAATGAGGGCAATTTGTGTTTCACTGACATCCTGTTTAACAATGTACATCCTTTTTACTTCCGTTTCAATAATGCTCACTCGTAAGAATATAAAATTCCCTCAGTAAATTTTACTTTGTGAGTACTTTTTTTAATACAGTAAGTAAAATTAATATAAAATAGTTTATTTTCAAGTTTTCAGGAATTATGTACAAAAATTAGATGATTATCAAAGTTTGATTAAAAACAAAATATTTTATCTTCAGAGAATTCAATTTGCATAAAATGATTTTCTTTCTGATTAAAATTACACTTACATATAACCAACTGTTCTATAATGTTCCAACGTAACACGGTCAAAGTTCAAATTTTGGTTGAATGGTCATACTAAAATCCCAATACATACAAAAGTTAAAACATACAAGCAAATTGGTACATTTATTATTGTGCTGGTAAAATGAAAAGCCTAAGCACTAAAATGTTTGAATAAACAAGAAAAACATTTCCACTTGTTAGCAAAAAATATCTGAATTGCCATTTGATTTTCATTTAGTTTATCTCTCTTTGCTGTAAAAAGACATGTTTTACAGCGATATATTTGCTAATAAATGAAATTTTTTGGAAGTCAAAAAATAATCATATGCTAGTAGATTTCCCGACAAGACTTTTTCCAAAAGCTGTAGAAACTGAGGTAAGTGATAATTTTTCTCAATACCTGTTTTGCACATAAATGAGACATTTGAAATTAAAAAGAATCTCTGAGAAAAATTCATATTACAATTAAAACATACAATTGTGCCCTTTTCATGTATCAAAGTACAGAGAAATTCTGCATTTCTTGTGTGATTTCAATTGCTTGTATATTTTTTTTAAAAAATATCTGAAAACCTTGCACTCATTCAATTTCAAACAGATTAAGACCGTTATCATTTAAATACAAAGTTTGTAGTTTGCAATTTTTATGGCACAAACAAAACTTTAACTACCAGAATCTGGTAGCAAATTATAGGATACAAATAGGGTATAGCACAGCTAAAAATCTAGTGGTAATGCAAAAGTACTGCAAGATTTTATAACAAAAATATACAAATCGAAACATTTCATAACAATATATGATTTTACATGAAACAACCTTTCATAAAATGCATAAATGACAAGTTAAGGACTTTGGCCTTTTGATGAGTTATCACTTATCAAATATTTATAATGTCTGCAAAATTCAAGGTCTTTGGAAGAAATGTAACTTCCTGAAAAGACTGTTATTCAAAGAGTTTTTACATTTTTTTTTTCAAAATACATAATCAACATTTGACCTAACTGGACTACTTTTACTATTTCCTTAATGAGTTTCTCAATCCTGAGCAATTGGTTAATTATGGTTTATAGTAGTGAAAACTCTGTACGAAAGTGAAAATTTTTTTTTAAACAACCTAACAAGTAAGATCTTTACGCTAACTGGTGTAATAAAGTTCCCCTTGTATTCCAGGCCCATTAGGAGTGATCTCCCTTGTTTCATACTCATATGTGATCACAGTTTCACCGGATGTCGAGGGAACAATAACAGTTCTCACTGCCCGTTCTGTCTCTATCTGAGAAGTTGGATTCCACGGTCGGCTGATATCTGTGTCATTCTGACCGCTGTAGGGAATATGGTAGTCCACAGTCCCATAATGCTCCACTACTTCCTCCTGGGAGTAGCCTGGCACTACTATAATAGGCTCCTCCACAGACTGGGACATACTTTCTGCTTTGATTTTTTTCTCTGGGGGTTGAGAGGAAGCTTCCCTGGGCTTCCGTTCTTTTACTGGATTGATTTTCATGCCTTCTGTAGGTTTCTGAAGATCTTCTTCCTTGACATACAATCCCATGACTGCTGCGATGCCTTCATACTTCTCATCATCATAATGTTCTGGATGGTTTAGTTTAGAGTGAGCACGGAATTCATTTACAGTGTTAGAACCCCATTCACAAAACTTGCAGGGGTAGATAAACAGTCCCTCGTGCTTTTTTGTTTTCATTATATGCTTGCGGATGTTTTCGTGAGTGTTACATGAATAATCGCAATATGGGCACTTGTATGGTTTAGAACCAATATGGATTCTCATATGACGACGAAGATGAGTTCTAGTACCAGCTTTGTAGGTACAGTATTCACAGTGGAAGTTTCTTTCTCCAGTGTGAGTACGACTGTGACGCAGCAGTCTATTCTTTGTCCCTGCTGAATACCCACACTGGTCGCAGAGAAATGGGCGGTGTTTGGTATGGGACTTCATGTGAGCATCAAGTTCATTGGCAAAATAGAAACTCCAGTGACAGTCTTGAACTGCACATTTGAATTTTTTCTCTCCATGCCTACGCATGTGATGCTTAAGTTGACGTTGGAGGTAGAAAGACATTCCACAAACATCACACATAAGCTTCTGGACTCCCTGTTTCTCCATTGCATGCTGCCTCATGTGTTCCCTGTAGGACTCCACTTTTTTGTACTTCTTTCCACATATATCACAACTCCTCTCTGTCAATCCCAGGTGAGTCAGCAGATGACGCCTCAAAGACAATGGTGACATGAAGCCTAGGTTACAGTAACGGCATTTAAATGGACGATCACCAGAGTGAAGACGTAGATGCTCCAACATGTAATCCTTTTTCAATTCTTTTCCACACTCCTTGCAAGGTATTCTCTCATTCCTCTCACAGTTCTTAACTGTCTCTAAGAAGTCTTTGTATTTCTCCCATGTTATGTCTGGCCTTCCCAATTCCTTAACTAGCAGCTCTTCTGAGTTTGGATGCAGATGATAAACATCAATGTGGAATTGTTTCCAAGCTTCATCTGTGAATCTCTTGTTACAGATGTGGCAATGGAAGATACTTGGTTCTCCTTCCACATTTGTACTGTTGTCTTCAACTGTAGCTAAATTGGCCTGATGTTGTTTTCCAGAATAGTGAAGCTTCAATGCTTTTTCATTGAGGAAAGTAATGTCACAAAGCTCACAGACCAGAATCTCCTTAGAATGAGCCTCCATGTAGTGGGGTCGAAGGTCGGCGTACTTATTCACCATGTAATCACAATGATTACACTTGAAGATTTTTTCTTGTACTGGCTTATCTGTGAGTTTTTTGCCTCTTTTCTTGTATGGGCCTCGGGGCTTTTTCAGGTGATGATTGTTGTGCGCTCGTTCATACATTCCTGGGACATCAGGTTTCTGAGTGTTGTACTTCAGTGTGGTGTATTTATCTTCCTCTCCTTCTTCTTCCTCTCCTTGTTCATTCTTCATTTCCTCATTCTTCACCTCCTTTTCTTTCTCTTCTTCTTTTACAGCCCCTTCTTTTTCTTCCTTTACTTCCTCCAGTTTTCCCTCTTTCTTCCCTAAGTATCTCATCATTTCTTTATTTTTATGCTTCTTGCTCTTCATGTGCTGGGAAAAGCTATTTCTTCCTGATAAAACTTTGTTGCAGAGTTCACAAATGGCTGCATCGCTGTCTCCATGGCGCCGATTCATGTGAATCACAAAGGCATTGTAAGTTTTGAATTTCCTGTTGTTGCATTCACTGCAAGAAAATTCCCCAACTTCATCAATCTGGGACTCTCCGATAATGTGACCAACCGAATTGAGCTCCTTCCTATGCTTTGATCTGACATGCCTCTTCATGTGTACCCTTGAATGCATCTTCTTTTTGCAGAACTTACATGCAGCCATAAACCACTTTTCTTTGATGATGCAGAGTTTTCTCCCTTTTAAAGCAGCCTCTCTATGGCTTATGTTATTGATCATGTGATAAATTAGATCCTCATTTGAATGACTACTGTACTGACACAAAGTACACATCAGTTCTCCTGGCAGTTTTTTACATTGGTTCCTGTGAACATCTTCTTTCAGGTGAGCTATCAAGTCATTTTCTTGGTTAAAGTAGTACTGACATAACCCACACTGGAATGGACTCAGCCGAACAATAAATTTGTGGTACTGATCAAGGATCCTTATAGTGTCTTTCTCCCCTTTTGTTCTGTTTTTGTGTTTTTTAGATAACAAGTGTCTTGTTAAAACATACAAGTTGGCAAATTTCTGACCACAGATTTTACACTCTGGTTCCACGATTTCTTTTTTGGGTTTAATTGTTACTGGAACCTCTGTAAGCTCCACAGAAGCATTTTCTTTACTTTCCTCAGCATTTTTTTCTTGCTCATTCTCAGTAGAAGCTGCTTCTGCCTCTTTCTCATCGTTTTTCTCCTCTTGTTCATCAGCATTTGCTTCCTTTTCCTCTACCGTCGTTTCATCTTCATCTTCATACATTTTCTTCCCAGATCGTCTCCTCTTTTTGTGTGTTTTCCCACCACAATGAGCAGAGTAAATGTATCTAGATTTGAAAGACATATCACACGTACTGCAGTAATAATCTGAAGCTGATTCAGTAGATCTTGTTTTTAATTGCTTTCCTTTCCCCTTTCCTCCACCTTCTTTATGCATGCCTGGTTTCCACTTCCCTCCTGTACTGATTAAAGTCCTCTGTGATCTCCATTTTCCACCTGTGGAATGATGTGGCCCCTCTCCTGGCTTCCACTTCCCACGAGTGTGCTCTGGGGGTGGAAAGTCACCATCAGACTCATCAGAAAAAGCTTCCTCTAAGAAATCTTCATCAAAATCCAAATCATCATCACTGAAATTCAAACTGTTGAGGATATTTGCTATAGGAAGTTCATTTATGCTGTTGTGCCCTTGGTCTCCAAACATGCCCTCGTTATGTCCAGAATCTTTGGATGTTGTAGATTTACTCTGAAGAGCAAGGGAGGAGAAGAAGTCTGGTTTTTCTTTACTTGTTGCATCAGTCATAACAACATTTGGATCCACTCCTTGTCCATTGCTTGGACTAAAAATATCACTCTTTTCTGTGGAGAAATCAATTACAACAGCTAGTTCCTGATCAGACAGACTCACAGTGGAATTAGAATTTGGAAGACCATTCTGTTCAATACCCAGGTTATGTCCTACTGTAATGGAATTCTGCTGACTAGGAATACTACGCTGCAACATCAGATTTTGTGGTATAGGTTCAGAAGTCATGCTGCAAGGATCAGTTGACATATTTGCCTGAGAGTGGTTGAGACTTGTTCCAGAAGATGCCAGAACCCTCTCCTGTTCAGTAGTGGGTTGACACTGACTGGCAAGAAGATGGAGACCTCCCATAGGATGCACATAGTCCTCAGTCTTCTCATTAAGAACAGTCACCGTCCCTACCACCTGAGTTTCCACCTGGTTGCTGGGGACACTGCTAGATTGGGGGGACTGGGACTGGGGAGAGGAACCACTGGTTGGGACAGTGGCAGTAATCTTTCTCCCTTGGCAGTCATACTTTTTGTGGTTGATGTAGTTGAGTAGACCCACTACTGTCGACTGACAGACTAGGCAGACATGCATATCAAACATTTCTTCGTCCATCTGAAATTACATAAAAGAAAACATAAGGATGAGTAAATTACCTGCTAGAAAATATAAGGATAAGCAAGTTCCCTGTATATAGAATCTAGTAGAACTTCATATCTGCAGTAAAATATCGTTATAGCTTTATACGTAATCCTTAAGGACTGATTTATAGGTAAATTTTATCCATTTTATTTGAAATTGTTCTGCAATTTTTTATTTGTACTGAAGATTTGTGTGATGGTTGACTGCTTTTATTAAAGCTGCAAGATATATCTGTACCCTCTGATATTGTTGAAAATTTCCGTTGGCAGTTTCAAAAACTTTTTGTTTTGACAAGTTGCTGTTTTTCCAACAAAAGACAATACCTTTACTTTTTACACTCAGGTTTTGCAAAGTTGAAATTGTAACAAATTGATATACCTTTCCACCTCTATGTCTATGTCTTTATATCCTCTCTTCTGATTTTTCTTTATTCCAATCTGTAAATAGTGATTACAGAATTTTACTCTGTGTGGACATGCACATATTCCATCATTATCAAAATATTAGGGATGTCAACGAGTACCTGGTTAACTGGGTACTCGATCGAATGTCCGAGTATTGAATACTAAAATTAGTACTCGGTTACTCGGAAGTGTATTTTTTCTTATTTCAAAGTACATATTTTTATAAATAAATATAAAAAAATAACTTAAAACTGCAAACGGTTATTAGCGTGTCGTCTTCTACACCTGTAAAAAACCCGTTATGGCCTGTGGCTGTGTATATACAGTAATTAGTGACCAATCACCTGGTACACAGCTGTTCTCACCTATTGTGGTCCTTAATTTTTGGATGGCTTCAACGATTTCTTATAGTGAATATCGATTCGATTAAGTATGATCTATTATCTTCAAATTATAAGTTTTAAATTATTTTGTTAATATATTAGCAACAAAATCGGACATGAAAAGAAATGCTGCTACCCCTGCACTTCAAAAGTGAAGAAATATTCAGAAATAACTAAAGATTCAGAATAATATTGAAAGTCAGTTTGTGTAGTAAGTTTATACGGTGGAAACAATTAACTTAGACTAGCGATCCAAACAACGTCCGTTCCATCCCTTTCGCTAGTCTAATCATCACAAACCTGCGAAACAGATTGTCCTCCTTTTGTGTTGATGAAATAGATCCTTAACAAGAATTGTAAACCGTTTGTAACTATTGCGTCTTTTGTGTTTATTTGTTAAATGAAGAACAAGGTTCACTTACGGCCTTTTTTGGCCCTGTGAATTTCAGAAAAACTGAAATTGCTTGGTTTTAGTTGGCAATGCATTAAATATCATTTAGATCTTTGGTGACTGCATATCTATCAAAAATGACGTAATTTTCTGGCTAGTCAATGCATTATGACGTCATGAAATGCGTCATTTTCCTCATATCCTGAAAAATTCTACAAAAAAGAGCCAATTTTTAAAGCTATTTTTCTATATTTAATATAGAGAGCAACCTCTTATCTAAAATATGCAACTATTAAATGATAGAACTATTTCTGAGGATTACAAAACATGTTTTATTTTTTAGATCAGAGGGTGCGCTCATATTATTTCTCCTCTGTGAAAGTACTCAAATATACTTGTTTTCCTTAAAATTCAAGAACATTGCAATTCCATGAAGCCTGTTTTCCAAGACCTTGGCTTTAAGAAGAAAATTTTTAATAGGAAATGAAAGTACTAAGTCTCTACTTTATCTTGATGTTTAAAATGGAACATAAAGTGTTAGTCAATAAATTGGTATATCTACAGGGCCATTTAATGCATAAAGTGAACCTAGCTCTTTAGTACCAAAAAATCAATTCCATTGGACTCGATGTTTATATACATTTATAAACGTGATAAAAACAGCTTTGGGGTTTAACAGAGCTTGATTAACGTGGCTTAAGAAAATAAACACACTTGTATTTACATTTTCACATTACGAAGTAGCCAGGTACTCGATCGGAAAAACGTCCGAGTAACCGATTATCAAAAATTGACCGATTTGACATCCCTACAGAATAATGAAATGCATTGTATACAAAAGTATCATTTTAACAATGACAATCATTCACAACTTTTAAATTGTTATTAAAATGACAGAAATATACTTAAATCAGTTGTAATTTTTTCATGTAAGTCAGTGATTTGTGAAATACATTTTTACAGAAGTATAAGGGGGAAAACGTAAATAACTGTAGATTCCTTATTAATATGTGCGGAGAATTTTTTATCATGCAATTTCTTGAGATTCACCACTCGCAAAATAAAATAAGGCCTTATACATTTTTTTATTTTTACATTGCTAAAATACAATGTATATATAAAAACTCTTCATAAACAGTCCACTTGTGAATTCAGGTTCTCGCGATTTGATGTCAATGAATCATTTTGTGATATTAAAGTACCAGTACTCAAGTAAAAAAATGAATCTACAGTATATTGAAATTCAATTGATTTTTAAGACTAACTCTTCAGTCCAATTTTACTTCATTTTTCATTTCTCTTCTAAGTACAGAAAGTTTGCCATTTATAAAACAACTAAAATAAATGTGAATTTGTAAAAAAAATATAAAAAAATTAAAAAAAAAAAAAATGTAGAAAGAAAAGATAAATGAAAATAAAAAATATGCTTTGCAAAAAATGTGGGGCAGCTGTGTAGCACAGTAGCAGTACATTACTGCATACAATATATTCTTAGGTGACAAATGTTTGCATGTAAAACAAATGACCCCCTTGCTCTCATCTCCTAACCAGGCAGCTGCCTCTATATGACATAAGAGACCTGCCAAAGTCACATGACAGCTTATAAGTTTTAAATCTGAGTCAAAAAAAAAAAAATACACAGAGGCAGGCAAAAATGTTATTTCTCCTGAAGCTGGGGGCTGTAAATCTTGTGAGAAGGGCTGTCAAGTGGCCATTTCTGTGGTAGCACTGACAGCTGTCTGCATCATATTTACCTCAGATTTCCAAGGTCAAGGTCATATCTCTCAGCCTCCCCTCTGCAGATGATGACAAGGCAGTTGTTAATTAATGTACATTTTTGCTGGGGTCAAATGACTTTATCAACCTGAAAAAGAGGAGAAAACTGAAAATGAAATATAAGTTTTATTATCACATTAAACTACTCCATTTATCTTTGTTGAAAATTATTTTTATACATGCATTTTTATACAAAAAGAGAGAGAAAAAGAGACCATGGTAAGGTATTTTTTGTCCATTTTCAGACATAATTCCTATTACACTTGGAGAGAGAGGTAATATAACAATCTGATCACCTGCTTTTAGAGGCAAACTTATTTTTCAATAAGCTTCTGTTTTTATTAAAAGTCTTTTTTTTTTGTTTAAGCAGATGTCCTCTAGTGTTACAGAATGGGTAAAATATAATATCATTGAATAAGCACTTAAACTAGGTAACCATATTCATTTGGCATAAAACACAAAGCAACACTACTGAGAGAAGGGGTGAGAGAGATGAGAATAAAACATGCTATTTGTTTTGTTTTTCCTTTTGTCTTTTGGTAAAGGACATATGGAAAGCCTTCTGTGCTAAGTACAAATGTTTTGAAATTATCAATGGGTCAACAGTATATAAGCCTTATTCTGATTTCTGAAACACAATATGCAGTAATGGTAGCAAGTTCAAAACTGACCTTTGCATATGCCCTTTCCTGCACTGCTTTGACATTAATTTTCATGAAATCTTTTTTCAAAAAAAGAAATGCTAGGAAGCAAGTGCAGAAATGGATTCTGTTCGCAACATGATGGTTAAGAAATTTTCCCCATTTTCCTATGATCCATCATACACTAGTTTTGTAAATTTCTCGAACTGTAGTTCATGCTCTTACATAAAAGGATGGATTGAAGATCAAACCGACAGGTCAATTATTATATACAAAAAGTAATTCTATAAAGCAATTTTTACATTTGATGTTTAGATCACATAATTTTACTTCATAAAATTAGGGGGATGAACATTATCTACACTTTTGTCATATGTCCAATCATACTGTTAAATAGGCAAATGGAATATTAGTGAATTATGATCACAATAACATTCTATGATCATATATTTGTAAAAATATATGAACTGAAAATTCACATCATTGACATCTATTGCTAAACATGCTAAAGCCTCAAACTCAGCCAGAATTGTGTATCAAGGGGAGCCCCATCCAAAAGGGAAAATGAGCATTTTTGAATCATTTTTTTTCTATTCACTTTACGTTGATAATACTTTTAAAAAAGAAATTATGATGTATTACATGCCCATATCATATAATTTGAAATAAATAAAAGACATATATATTAAGAGACATAAGTCATGGTGTTTAAAGCACTAAAGCAATTGCCCAAATAAGATATAATAGCTTGTTTGGATATAACGTCCCAAATGGGATATAAATTATGCACATTGCGAAAAAGAAGGAAACTTTGTACTTGGTATTATTTCCTTCATCGGCGTCAATATACAGTAAAACTCATTTAGTATGAACACGGAATATAGGAAATTCATGGATATAGCGAAGTTTTTTGGAATCCCCAGCGAAATTCTTAACAAATCCTAGGAAAATATTACAGTTATAACAAACTCTGATATAACAAATTTACAGATATAACGAACTGATTTTCTGTCCTGTAGAGGTTTAAGATAAGGAAAATTACATCTTTTATAACCAATTTTCAATATCTTAAACTTCAAAATATTAAACCGACATTATTTTTTATATGCATTTAGATTTTAGATTCTATCCTCAGAAATATTTAGTGCCCCAAGTAAAATTTGGTATTTAATACCTCCCAAAACATATTTGGTAGTCATACTTAAAGGAAATGCTGCATATTGCTAATTTGTTATATATACTTTAACGAATTCGTTATACGGATATAACAAATTATGGATATAACAAAGTAAATTCACAGGTCCCCAGACTTCGCTTTAACTGAGTTTTACTGTTTTTCTATAACCTAACAGTTTAAAAGGATTGTCCCCAACAAGGTTTGGATCTTCTGAGGATTCAATGTCCTGAACAGTATAGATACGAAAAAGTTGTTGGCTTTTTTTTTGTTTTGTTTTGTTTTTTTTTTTTTTAATGTGAAATTACAATTCTTAAGGCTAAATTAAATTTAGTTCAGGGATTAAAATTTACGGTCGCCCACTCGCTCGAGGAAACTGAATGCTGGTATGGGCAACAAAAACTTCATAGGGCACTGACCTGGTTCGTAACCAGAATTTCCTCTACATTCGCAATTGATTTATCTTCAATAAAAATAGTTTCTCATTGAAATCATAGTTTTTGTTTATTTCTTAGATATTAAAATAATACGAAATATAATCTGAAGACTACTGCAAGATCTTTTTAACATGACACATTATGTAATTAAAATACAGAATTCTAAATTGTATATTTAGTACCTATATATACAAGACGCAATGTGTTTCCTGTTAAGTTGCATATCAGTAAGCATCAACATAATGTGGAAAATGCTTTTTTTATATGGGCTAATAAATATCATTCTGGGCCAGGGGCTGAAAATCCCATTGTCCAATTAACACACAGAGCTAGTGAATATTCCAAAACTTTAAAGTATAATTTAGAAATTGAAAGTGACAAAATGGCATTGGAGAAATGTACTAGAAAGTTTTAACAATAGTATGAGGCCGAAAAATGATCAGACACTGATGATACAGAATGGGAAATGTTATTTTTAACAATTCTATTGTGTCCTTTTGTATCGTGCATGTATCCTATTGTATCATGAATGTATCCAATCAGGTCTTCTGTTTATTGTAATGTACATTGCGTTTATCCTGTTTTGCATTTAACAGGCTTTGTGTTTATCAGGTTTTGCATTTCCATGTGTATTCATAAGGCATCTGATTTTCATGCCCTTACCACAAAAAAGATCGAGGAATTCCTATGTTCATAGATTACGGATTAACAAAAAAGAAAAACGAATACTGGAAATTGATATTGAAAAGAAATATAAAAGGGGAGTTCAATAAATGTTAAGATTTCATTATGTCCACATACATATCATCAGTTCATTTTACAAATTAATAAATGAAGGATTAGTTACTGGAAACTAAATAGTTAAAGTTTTGATAAATGATGGTTTAAAAATAAAAATCATTTGAATTGCTATAGTTGAATTGTTATTTTGATGTTTTAAATATGTAAAAAAAATTTTGTTCACAAAAAATAAACTCACCTTGATTTAATGGATATTGCTTATAGATAGAAGATTAATTTAACATTCTTTTATTAAAATTATGACTTCAAACAAAATCTTTATGGGAATGCAACTAACATTTGACGTCATGTGACGTCACAGTCTAAATGTTTCAAATGTTTCGTGCAGTTTGAAGAGGTGGATCTTAGTTAAAAGTAAATATCCAGTAATACACAACGCTCACCCCAATGGTCAACATATTAGGTAGGAATACTTATTGATGCCTCAGCACAGAAGGTGGTATCCAGCTACCCAAACAATGGAATGCACATCAATATTTTCTGCTAAGATACAGTTTAAGATACATGCATTGCAATATCGGTATGAACCGATACACAAACAACCCATCAAAAAATTGAAAATGAAAATAGTAAATGGCGGCGAGTTCGATGCAGAGATGTTATTGATATTTAAAACATGCTTTAGAACTAGTAATCGTTTTGTTTGTTTTTATTGTTTTAACGAACTTCTAGAGAATTTTTAACTCATATGGAGACGCCACCACTTGCCAGTGGAGGGTTACAAATTTAAACCTATACTCAGCACTCAAGGCCCTTGAGCAGTGAGGAATCTTTTTCGTACCAACACCTACTACAGGTTTATACGATCTCATCCAAAGAATTGGTCTCCATGTAGTAAGTCTTAGATAAGAGGTAAAAAACATTTTCACTTTTAAGCATCCTCAGATGATGGGACAAGAAAAGTTCAGTATGTAAAGCTTGTTATAGACAGAAAGTATTGTTTTCACAACAGGGAATATTATTTTTATTTATTATCATTGTCTATATGGCACTAACAACTCGTAAAAAAGCATGGATTGTCTAATTTTCATTAAAGAGAATTTGAAATTTTGAAACAAGTTGTGGATTAATTTTTCTGTACACTCATCTTGATTACTGTGGAATCATTTATATTCATGGGGGTCAATGTTCGTGGTTAAGCAAAATTTTGTTGGTTCGTGGGGATGTAATTTCATGGGTAACTCGTATACAAAGTAGATTCAATGAATAAATATGTTGACAAAATAATTGTTCGTGGGGATGTAAATTCGTTGATAAGGGTGTCAGACGCACGAAATCCATGAACAATGGTCCCCCACGAACATTGATGATTCCACAGTATATATAGACTTTCAGCAATTAAAAATTAATATGTACATGTGATATTTCAGATTAATTTTTAGTCAATGATATTGATGAACTACATACTTATTGAAGCCAACTTCTTTATAGACATTTGGCAAAACATCATGTTATGTTGTTTTTGTAAATTTTAGTCAATGAAATTGATGAACTTCAAGTATTAATTTCAAAGCACATGTGATTTGATATAAAATAATTTGTTGATTTATATATTGTCAAGAAGTCAAATATTGAAATTAAATATCAAGTTTTTTATAGTTTTCTAATTAATCATAATATTGAGATACAATATGCATTGCATTGTGTTATTTGTAACAAAATACGTATTGTATTGCAAGACCTGTGTATTGTTCCACCTCTAAAAAGTGTTAAAAAGGTCCAGTCCAAAGACTTTTTCTACCTACGTAGCTATTAATAGCTACCTAGTTATTTAAACCTATCCAAAGTAGTTATTTTTACCTACTTTTTGCATTACTTGCATTTGTGGCCAAACAGCTGAACAGCACAACATGTAGCTGCAATAATGTAGCCCTCTCCGACTTTTTTTTAATCTGATATTTTCAGGAGAGGGCTACAATTCCACTGCATCTCCGTAACGGTGCAAATAGGCCTATATTTTTTTAGATGCGGGCGACTGCAGGCAAAATAAATTGTTTTTGCATTCAACTTACTTCCAATGAGACAGAATTTTTATTCACTATCAACATCATAGCCCTTTATACATGAAAACCAAGTAAAATAAATCTGCATGTTTACCAGTCGTTCTCCTCAGCAGCCATGACAGTTCTAGCATGATGTACTGAGACTTGCGCTTGAAATTTAGAATCACTTGATAAAGTAAATGTTGGTGTTGATAAATGTTTGTGTTGTATGATATCACTAAACATCGATAAATAAAAGCATTCCATGGGATATTTTTTTCATAAACAATCCGCTCCCCTAGATCCTGAATTTTTCATTGGTTGTCAAATAAAATCGATCAAGGTCAGTAAACATGGTGGATAAATTCAAGTTGTGATGTTCACATACACGAAAAATAACCGATGTACGGATTGTTCTGTATATTTTTGGACTAATTCATGTCTTTCATAACTACATGTACATTTTATGAGTTAAGGTAAGATATGTTAATAAAATACCCACTTACTGATAATTTGAGCCAAAATCTGTGCGGTAGTGAATCACTCCCACACTTGCACCATTACGGAGATCCTAAGTAGTTGTAGCCCTCCCCCCCCCTCAAAAAAAACCCAGAAGTCTGACAAGACTGTAGCTCTACTGGTTGTACTTATAAAGGAAGATAAAAGTAGCACTTGGACTTAAAACTTTTCAACAGCAATAAATAGAATAATGATCCTTGGTTTAGTCTTTTTTATGGCAGGATTTCTTGCATCAGAAGAAAACTGTAGGTGGAGTAGCCTTTTAAAATAATTTTACAGAAATTTCGATTTAAGTAACCATGGTAACATCATTCAACAAAATCAAAAAACAATAATGACAATTATGTATCTAAGTGTAGTCTACTTGTATGCCAAGTTAAACTGAAATCAGACAAAAAGTATAGGAGGAGTAGCATTTTGAAAGTATTTCAAGAAATTTCTATTTCTAGTAACCATGGCAACATCGTTCATCGAAATCAAAAACTTATACAGAGAATTATGTATCTTAATGTAGTCTACTTGTGTGCCAAGTTATATTGAAATGAGATCAAAACTGTAGGAGGAGTAGCGTTTTGAAAATATTTCCAAGAAATCTCTATTTTTAGTAACCAAGGCAATACCATTCATTGAAATCAAAAACCGATAAACAGAATTATGTATCTTTGTTCATAGTCTACTTGTGTGCCGTTATACTGAAATCGGACTAAAACTGTAGGAGGAGTAGCGTTTTGAATGTATTTCACAGAAATTTCTATTTTTAGTAACCATGGCAACACCATTCATTGAAATCAAAAACCGTTATATAGAATAATGTATCTTATTATAGTCTACTTGTGTGCCAAATTATATTGAAATTAGATCAAAACTGTAGGAGGAGTAGCGTTTTGAAAGTTTTTCACAGAAATTTCTATTTTTTGGTAACCATGGCAACACTGTTCATTGAAATCAAAAACTGATATACAGAATTACGTATCTTATTATTGTCTACTTGTGTGCCAAGTTATACTGAAATCAGACCAAAACTGTAGGAGTAGCATTTTGAAAAATTGTTTACAGACGGACGGACAGACAGCTGGACAGTTGTACCATCAAAAAGCTATTGCAGCTTACACTAATAACATTGACCCGCCTCTTCAAATGTCAAACAGCACGAGACACAGTCTAGACTGTGACGTCACATAATGTCGGACTTTATGGAGACAGCCGAGCGTCTGGTTGAACGAGACTAAAGATCTTGTGCAATAATAAATGAAATTAGATGTAAATATTTTTTGTTTCTTTTAAGCTCTCTGCAAAGAAAGAAAAGTAAACGTATCTCTCGGTAATGAATAATCATCCTTGGTCTTTTGTATGTTTTGTAAGAATTTCACATGGAACCCTGGTAGCGAAGGAATTCTGGGAATGTTGCACCAGAAAATTTGCCTGACGTATGTACAGATTTCATTCCAAATTTTCTCTGTTCTTACACGTTAGGCTATTAAGCTCGCTGCGCCCGCTATTACTTCATAAATTAACAATTTTGCATAGCAATTAATGTAAAATTGTTAATTTACGAAGTAATCATTTTATGGCCAAAATTTTGTTGTATTCATCATCAGTGTGACTGTATCAAAAAATTTGGTACTCACCATGTTGCACCGTTTGGCCACAAAATGCAAGTAATGCAAAAAGTAGGTAAAAATAGCTACTTTGGGTAGGCTAAAATACCTAGGTAGCTATTAATAGCTACGTAGGTAGAAATAGTCTTTGGACTGGACCTGTTCAAAGCAGCAATGCTCAAACTATGAGTGCTTATTAGTTTATGGTGAAATATTAGCGAATTTTTCATGTACGTCATTTAAAAGGCATACTTCTGACAAACTGCAAATAAATAGCTTAATCAAGTATTTTGAATCGCTAATTGAAGCTATATAGCTAATTCAAGCTATATAACCAGGTCCGGCACAATCTCTTGATTAAGCTATATAGCTTGATTTAGCTATATAGCTTTATTAAGCTATTCAGAATAGCTTGATTTAGCTATTTTATCCCACTTTTTTCTCAAATGTGTTATTTTCTAAGAATGCTCAAAAAATCGGGCCTTGGTGCAGTGATAATATTCATGCAACATTGAACTCTTATGAAAATAATGCATGTAAAAATCACTCATCAAATTGCATCTCCTTAATAGACTTTGTACTCAAAGTTCTAAAAGTTTTGGGGCTATATAAACCAATTGATACAGTTACTTCTTCAGTGAAATTATAAAGGAGGCCAATTATGGTCAACAAGATGATTGGTAATGATTCAGTACAATGAGAAGCAATCATACTTGTCCATGCCTCCACGCACACAAGGTAGTGTACAGTTACCCAAACAATGGAAATTCATCTTTTGCTTAAAAGTATTCATATGCTGCAATGTTAGAACTATCTTTGATTTGGGTTGTTGATTTGATAACCCATATTACATATATGAATAGTCAAATACTTGCGACTTTTTGTCTATTTTGTACAAATAATATTTTTGTGAAAACTTGCATATAAATAGCTTTATCAAGCTATTTTGAATAGCTTAATAAAGCTATATAGCTATTTCAAGCTATATAGCTTAATCAAGAGATTGTGCTGGACCTGATAACTAAATCCAGAGATTGTGTGTTGGAACTTATAACATATGTAATGATTTATGTCTTTGTACGTTAGTTTATGCATGCGTATATAGGTCCCTTGAATAAACGACTGTCAGTATGCCTTTCGTTCAATTTAACCCAGAGTTAAATTTTCAGCGTTCCAGATCAGCAAACTAGACCTCCTAGGTCAACAATATTTGCATGGCGTCACCCCATTTTTTGATAAAATGTTTGCATTGCAAAACAGTTCTCTGCGTTTATGACATGGGTGTTATTGTAAACTTTGATACTTAAATGATTAAAATGAAAGGGTACTACATAGGAAAAAATGGATATTGTATCAAATTAATCAAAATAAGAATTACTTCAACCTGCTATTGAAACCGGATGTCAGAAGCCTTTTGAGCATGCGCAATACTTTTTTAACCTCCAAACACTGAAGATTTCCTTCCAGGTTAGGATTGGATGCTGGTGTCTTATATCAACAAGCACTGTAAAAATGCGGTACATTTAAAAATGTTATTGTCAACATAAAACAAAGATGAAATACAGATGAAAAGACAAAGCATGCCGCGAAGAAAACAAGTTCAACCAAAGAGATTACAATGTAAGTTGTGTTTATTCTAGTTTTACTTGCATGCTAAGTGTGTCGTCTGTCACAGCGCTTTAAAAAGCTATTGACAACGAAAACGTATTACGGGTATCTGTTTACGATATCAGATGTCATTTCAACTGAGATAATAAGAAGCATTCTGGAGAGTCTTTCAAATTATTCTACATCAAATTTTATTTCCTTAGTTTTAGAACTATGTCGCCATTTGTGTATCTTTCACTTGAAGCCCATCTGCTGTTTGTTCAGAAAGCATCAATCACATATTTCATTGTAAATTGTCAATCAGCTGTCAGGCAGGCTTTGTCGGAGCCAGCACAATCAATCTGAATGTCCATCAATCAACCCCACTTTTGTTGTTAATTTATTTGTTCAACAAAGCAAACAAAGGCGCCTGCTTATTTTCTGACATGCAGCAAGATATATTACCCAATTCTTACATTAGATAAAAAATGATAAGGCAACATTTGGGACTAATAGGGCTACATTATAATTTTCCTATCAGGATGATGTTTAGGTGACTGGAATGAAACAGAAAGCTGTTCCTTGTCTCCTTGGAGATTTGGCAAGCCTCTACTTGGTGAATTGTGTAATGGGAGATGCTAATTGCAATGTGATTGATGTATAGTGCAATCAGTCAGAGCAAAACATGAAATGTCATTTATTTTTCATACATGTCAGTTTGAAAAAAAAAGGAAGCTCAAAAGAACAAATGTGTTTTTCTAAAGGACTATACAGTTACAATCATACATCTTTTAAATTGGAGTAGCCAATCAAAGTTGTAATTTTTTCAACATAAAATGACAGATTCATATATAAACACGTAGCATTTGTGAATTGAAATGTTATTTTGTCATGAAAGGAATTGTAAGCTTTAGTTAATGAATGGCTTCAGGGTTGAGATTTTAGTTCGTTTTTGAAAGAGAAAAAAATTCCCACTGGGACTTTCAATGGCTAATGGAAAGCATTGTCTACTGAGACTGACTTGACATACAGAAATTGACAGGATTTCTGTTAAGAAGATCCGAGACATGGCTCTTTTTCACAGTTGTCTGTGGCAGGTAGACAAGGGAAAAGATTGCAGATGCTGTGTTTTTTGTGTGCCCTCATCAAGTCTTCATATCAATCTGTCAATCGGATTGCAGCAAATAAATGACAAATGTCATGTACATCCTTCTCAGGTCATTTTCTCTTGGATTAAGCAGCTTCCTGTGGAGTGCCTTCACATCAAATTGTCTTTTTTTTCTAGGAAAAATAAAAGGACAGCAAACTCATTATGCCTAGAAAAAAGTCCTTGAAGCAATGAATGTTCTATCTAAAATAAAAGTTTCTTCATTAAAAATTTACAGGGAACAATTCAGAAAAAATATTACTATAAAAAAAAATATAATTAAGTGCTCTGATGTACTTAGTTTTGTAATTATTTGACAGGTAAGTTAAATCTGTGATGTTACATTGAATACTGAGACTGCTCTAAAACTTGTTTCAATCTAATTACAGCATACCACATTAACTCTGTCAAGATAGCAACTGTACACAAATTAAGACATGTTTTTTGGTCTTGAATGATAAGCTTTGACAGGGGTGTATGAAGCAGTCCATATGTTAAGTATGGCCCATGTTTGTGATATTATTTGACATAAGTTACATCAGGCATTTCCTAATAATCTTTAAATTACTGTTATCTTCAGAATGGGGAGAATATCAAAATTGTTTGAAATATCCCTCGCATTTTCTGTCTATCAACATTCTAAGTACATATATGCATATATCAACAAGTACATATATGCATGTTGATGACCCCCCTTTTTTTATTACCATGCTTAACTAGTTGAAATATCTATTTAAGCACATAATTTAAGTTAGTGACCTATTTTAATTCTACACTTAAATGGTCAAAATATCTATTTAGAAAAAAAAATAAAACAACTCAGTTACACTTCCCTGATTTATTACAAAATTGATTAAAAGTGAAATCTTCCAGCTAAAAGTGATATATGACAAATTTTTACAAGATATTGTATGGTGCGGATTTGAATCCCATTGCGCAATACAAAATAGAAAGAGGCTGTCATGATACCACCCCTGACAATTAGGAACAATTAGATGCTTGCATTGCATCAATTGATAAGTTGGATCTGAGGATGTCAGTCAGAGGGAACAAACACTGGGCTTGGTTACAGTTGGAGATAAATGTGTCAATTAGTGTGATAAAGCACACAACAGGGATTATAAATCATTTGTCTGTAGATTTCTCTGTGTCAAGATGAAATTTTAGAAATTGCTATTATATCATCTATGATATACTTCAAGGTCTAATGAGAAAAAAGGAGTGAAAAATGTATGGTGCATTTCGATGTTGTGACTGAAGGCAGGTTCCTGGGTGTCTCTCAAGACTATCTTACGTGTATACCTTCATGTGCATCAAGTAGAGAGTTAAAATATCTTACAAGTTCTTTTCAGAACAAGTTATATTTTGGAATCAGTAATTCAGCTTTATGTCATAACACGCAGACTTGTACATGTTGCCTATTTATGATTTAATAGTGACCAAGCAGAGAAAAATTGACAATTAATATTTTAAAACAATGTATTTGAAGAACTTTTATAGCATGTTCAAAGAGATGCTATTTGGATGTCCTTTTTCAGCATTTTGATGTATTAAGTTAATAGTAAATTCAATTAGCTTTTTCTAGAACTAGCATTAGCATTTTTCATTTAAGAGTTCTTGCAGCTTAAACATTTATCTTGATTCATACATTATTAATTAGCATATTTATCATCACTTGAAAAACAGTCAAACTTTGTTCTCTAAACTTGACACACCTCCTCCTCCTCCTCCATCCCCCCCCCCCCCCCCCCCCCCCCGAAAAAACTTTAAGATAACTCAGAATTCAGATTATCATATATGTTAAAATACAGAAAAAGTGATTGTGACTTTCAAATCACTTTGACACATCATTGGTTTCTAGTAGGAGTGAAACGGTTCACCGCGGTATTTTTTCTTGGTTTGATACACGGTGCAAAATCTCTAATTTTCGGTTCGGTTCATTTTTCGGTCGGGATTGTTATTCAGTCTGGTTTGGCATAAGATAAAACACGTTACTCAGTATAAATAAGTATAGAAAACGTAAATTTTTGATGACTGATAGCTTGTAAAATAATTTTTGACAGTCAAATAATTTTAATCAATTTCTTCTAGTCAATTTGCAAATAAAATTCGTAAAACATGTGACTAGATTTAGAAAAAGAAAGCATAAAACAATGTTGAATTTGTTTCCTTCTATCAAAATGTATCGTATCGAAAATAACCGAACCGAGACAAAATTATACAATACGTATCGAACCCTGAAGGAGGTGTATCGTTTCACCCCTAGTTTCTAGATGTAGATGTTTGAGATACTGAAGTTCAACTCTGTATATAGATATTTATCAAATCCATGGAGTACCTAATATATTCTTTAGCTTGCAATTGAGTTTAACAGAAGAGCTTTCGGTGAAAGAAAATATTTAATATGATCGATGCTTTCTTTATTTCTACTTTGCTTTATATACATTCCTTATATAAAAGTTTTGATGAGAATGTAAGAGACTGGGTAGCAGAACACAATATTATTGGTTTACAGGGAAGCAAGAGATGGGTTATTTTTTATGTAGAACCATTTTCTTCTCATGAACAGAATTTGATATCTTGCCTTCTACCAAATATACATTAGAGCAGCCGAACTTTATTCAAATTGAGGGGGAAAATATCATTGATGGCAATATCTGGTGAATAAATTGTCACCATTCCCACAATAAACCTAGGCTTTTATGATGGAGATGAAGACTGTTTTTTAAGATTTCTATCCATCATCTGTCTAACTTTTGGAAAACGATGGATGTTTGTTGGCACTGAAGTCCAAGAGATTTATGACACAGGGTCTGTCTGCTTTTCTCAGTTTTCGCCACACTGACCATAGATTTCACCATTATGCATGATTTTAGCAATGCACAATCTCTCTTGCAGAACTCTTGGTGTCTTTCATAATGGATTATTGACTACTGATTTGGGTACAAGTGGTTAAGGAGTGGATAAAATTGCATTCAGGTGTCTGTATGAACAATGCTCCTCACATTTGGAGAGTGTCCTTTTGAACTGCTATTATAGTGACCAATAAACAAATGGACGAACTCAATTTTTGTTCTTTTCCTTTTATGAGTGTGACACATAATTTTGAGTGTTACTTCATATGAAATGAACAGAAAAAAAATATAATTGTGATATACCTGGGATATTTGTTGTGTGAATATTTTTTTTAATTTTCAGATTAATTAATGTTTTAATTTAAAAAATGGTAAATTGTACTCTTTGTTATGAGGTAAAAGCTGTTTTGTTTTTCTAAAAAGACATGTCCTTGATGGAATATTTCAGTAAAGTTCACTAATTAAATCAGGCATGTTGTGTGATTAAGAATGACATTGATGATCATGGGCTAATTACTGTAGTCTGGCTGTTTGACAGGCATTAAATGGGACATCAATAGTGATGCACATCACTCTCTTTCTTTGCCCTTTCACTCCTACAGGGAGGGGGTGTCATTCATTGTCTATTTGTGCTTTCTTACCTGTTCCCTGTGACCTCTCTATCCAATGTCCCACTAGCAGTTTTTTGGGTCTCCTCTTCACATTAGATTATATCTCATTAATTGGCCCTTATGGTTGAACTGTCATAAGGTCAAGGTCACTTGATGATTTCTCAATAGTTCTCATTTTTAGGATAAATACATAGTCCAAGTTATTTTTATGCCCTGCCATGAATATGGGTGGGACATAGAGTCATGTCCATCTTCTGACCTTCCATTCTTCTGACTTTTTCAAGATAAATTAACTAAAATTCATACACTAATATGTATTGGTGAGAACTATTCAGCTGTGGCACAGTTTTCTGCCTTGATCTTTTCTGTGACCTTGACCTTGCTATCTTTTTCTTATTTTGTGTTGAGCTTTACAGTTTCAAAGTAACTACATGTATTCAAGATTTTTTTTTATCAAATTAAAACTCATACTGATACTCTAATACATATTGATGGGAGCTGTTAAACTGTCTCATAATTTTCTGACTTTGACATTCCCAATGACCTTGACCCCACTATTCCTTATTTTGCATTTAACTTAGTTTCAAAGAATTTTTTTTTTGATATTTTCATCAAAATTCATACAAATATACAAATTGATAAGAGTTATTCAACTGTGTCAAAATTTTATTACCTTGACTTGCCAATGACATTGACCTCGCTATAAATTATTCTGCATTTAGCCCGGTTTGAAAGAAACTGTTCATAATGTTTTCATCAAAACTCATACACTGATACTTATTGGTGGGAGCTATATAACCTTGTCATAAATTTTAACCTTGACCTTCCTTATGACCTTGACCCCACTATTCCCAATCGCATTTATCTTTGTTTCAAAGAAACTGTTCAAGATGTTTTTATCAAACTTAATACAAAGATACAAATTGATAAGAGTTCTTCAACTTTTTTTTATGTTGACCTTCCATTTTACCTTGACATCACTATTGATTGTTTTGTATTTAGCACAGATTAGAAGATAGTGTTCGTAATATTTTCATAGAATTTTAAACACTTAATACAAATTTGTGAGAGCTTTTCACTGTGTTATTTTTCTGATCTTGACATTTCCTATGACCTAAACTTTAACTTCTCATTTTAACATATATCTTAATCAAACTTTACACAAAGCTGTATATTGGTAAGATCAATTTTACTCCTTCAAATTTTTCTGATTTTGACCTTTTGACTTTAAACCAACCCCCAACCCCCCAACCCCCCCCCAACCCCCCCCCACCACCATTACCTTGAACTTAACTTTTCAAGATTTTTAGCTCTACTGGTCAGAGACCAGAAGAGCTTATGCGATAGTAAGGTGTCCGTCGTCCGTCCGTCTGTCTGTCTGTCTGTCTGTCCGTCTGTCTGTAAACAATTTTTCAAAACGCTACTCCTCCTACAGTTTTGGTCCGATTTCAATACAACTTGGCACACAAGTAGACTACACTAAGATACATAATTTAGTGCATCGGTTTTTGATTTCGATGGACGGTGTTGCCATGGTTACTAAAAATAGAAATTTCTGTGAAATTCCTTTAAAACGCTACTCCTCCTACAGTTTTGGTCCGATTTCAATATAACTTGGCACACAAGTAGACAACACTAAGATACATAATTTAGTGCATCGGTTTTTGATTTTGATGGACGGTGTTGCCATGGTTACCAAAAATAGAAATTTTTGTGAAATTCCTTTAAAACGCTACTCCTCCTACAGTTTTGATCCGATTTCAATATAACTTGGCACACAAGTAGACTACACTAAGATACATAATTTAGTGCATCGGTTTTTGATTTTGATGGACGGTGTTGCCATGGTTACTAAAAATAGAAATTTCTGTGAAATTCCTTTAAAACGCTACTTCTCCTACAGTTTTTGTCCAATTTCAATATAACTTGGCACACAGGTAGACTACACTAAGATACATAATTTAGTGCATCGGTTTTTGATTTCGATGGACGGTGTTGCCATGGTTACTAAAAATAGAAATTTCTGTGAAATCCCTTTAAAACACTACTCCTGCTACAGTTTTAGTCTGCTTTTAATATAATTAGGCATACAAGGAGACTATACTAAGATACATAATTTATTGGATTGGTTTTTGAATTCGATGAACAGTGTTGCCATGGTTACTTAAAGTAGAAATTTTTGTGAAATTCCCATTAAACGCTACTCCTCCTACAATTTTGGTCTGATTTCAATCTAATTTGGCACACAGTTAGAATACACTACGATACATAATATGTATTTCTGTTTTTTTTTATTTGGGTGAATGGTGTTATCATGGTTACTAAAAATAGAAATTTCCGTGAAATACTTTCAAAACGCTACTCCTCCTACAGTTTTCATTTGATTTCAATATAACTTGGCACAGAAGTAGACTACATTAAGATACATAATTCTATTTATTGTTGCATGTTGCAATGTTTCAAATCCAAGTGCTACTTTTCTTTTGTTATACAAACAGACCAGTAGAGCTACAGTCTCATCAGAGACTTCTGGTTTAATCTTATCTTCACATTTTGTATACTAAGATACATATTGGTAAAAGCAATATAACGTTGTCATTATTTTCATACTTTGACATTTCCAATGGCATTGACCTCACTATTTATTCTTCAATTTACAGTTCCTAAGATTCCAAAAAAGTGTTCAAGATATTTTCATCAAACTTTTTTTATACTGATACAAATTGGTGAGAGTAATTTAAGTGTTATATTTTTTTAACCTTGACCTTCCTTCATCTTATTTAATTTCATATAGGGATTATAATTTTCGATTTAGTGTTGTTCTTAAACATGTTAAAAGTGTTACAAGTGGATCCACTTTCTGTAATACCCTTGGAAGATTTAATTAGGCAACTTATACAGACCCTTTCATCATAACACCTTAGACATTGTGCCCCAGAAAGTACACAACATCAAGGCATAGTTTGTGGCAGCCAAAAAGTTTTGAGGATTAACTTAACTTTACTGAATCCATAGCTCAGAGGTGCCCAGTTGCCACTGACTCATTATAATCATGTTTTAAGGTGGCTGTGTATCATTTTAATGTCCCATTACTGTTGTGTTTTTGATGTTGCCTGAATGATAAAGGTGACAATGAATCCCTACAGATGTATCAATATTCATAAATAATGCAGCGGATTATCTTTGAAATGACATAATGTAAAGAATGGTTATTGATAACATTGCAGGAGAATTTATTGGTAGTACAATGTCAGAAGTCATCTTTGTCTTTCATTGATTCTATTAAATAAGGTTTTATTATACAGTGATAGCCGGGACTGATAATAATTCTGCTTTCTCAAATGTATTGATGCCTGTAATGTTCTTGGAAAGAAATACATAATTCATGATTTTAAAGGTTATCCTTTTGTACTGAAAGGGTAGGGTTGTGACCTATATTTTTAACCAGAGGGTTTTCTGAGCTGTGTTCAAGATCGTAGCCCTATGTAGCTGCTACGATCTTTATTGATATGCTAGCCTATCCATAACAGCTGTAACGGGAACCAGTTTGTCTATGGACACAAAGTGTACTCAATCTGCCCCAAAGTATGCAAAATTATCTTTAAACTCTACTAAGTAATACTAAGGAACAGACTAAGCCCACTAACTATGTAAAAGTACAGTAACTGGTCCTGTTTTATTCAACCCAGGTTCTGAGATTCCTAGATTATGATCAACACCTTGAAATAAGAAGAAAGTTTAAATTTTAACAATTAATTTATTATGGTGAAATTCTGAATATTTTGTAGTTGACAACAAATAACAAATAAGTTTTCCAAAATAATCTCAAAATGTAAAAAAAAAATGAGGTAGAAAAATGAATTAATAACTGAATAAATAATAACAAAGTCAATATAATTTGATAACAAAAATATAATGGGAGAAAATGAGTGTGATGCCCTAAGAAAAATCTACCAAAAATAGATGGGAGTGAGCTTCCATACACCTTAAGAGATTTTATGATTCCATACAACACCCTAAAAATTATAGTGAGACTCTATGCAAGTAGACTGAAAACTTCCTAAAGCCCTATTTATTACACAAGGGACAAGGCAATTTATTTATTATAAATAACACTATAAAGGCCTAGGGATATCTAATTCATCCTTGAACCAATGTGACTCTAGCTAAGGACTTAGTTACATTTTACAGAATTTAGATCGTGTCCTAAACAAAAAAAAAAAAATGAGACTGCACGAGCAGTCCGGGATTAAACCCTAAGAGAGAAGAAGAGAAAGCTTGAACCTTTAGGTTCTTTAGCCTAGAGTGACTTGAAATTGCCGCTGTCACCGTTTATATATAAACTCTGACCAATAAAAATCATTCTAACTAAGTAGCTTTGAAATAGTAATGTGAATATCTAAAATGACTTCTGATATGTTCAAAGTACTATCTGTCAACCAACGAAAAGTCAGGATACAAAATAAGTTCGGAATGACAGCCAATATGGAGGTAAATTTAACTTGAGCACATGTGAAAACAAATAAAATTACAAATACAGGACTTTGAACATCAGGGATAACTATCGGAAAATGTATAAAGGTAATTTAAGGCACTAAATATGCTAATAAAGACAAATTAAATGTTCAATAAAAACCAAAACCGTCACACAGCATATAATTCATACAGTGCATTCAATACAGTCCCTGAAACGTTCTACTTTCCCATTTTTCCTTTCGCTCACCGTTCGTTCACCGTTCGTTCAGCGTGCGTTCACCGTTCGTTCACCGTGCGTTCACCGTTCGCTCTCCGTTCACAGTTTTGCGTTCAGCGTTCACCGTGCGCTCGCGTTCACCGTTCACAAAGCGTTCAGCGTTCGCTCTTCGTTCATTCACTTTGCGTTCACCCTGCGTTCAGCGTTCACTTATCGTTCAGTCTTTATTGTCATTCGGAACTCCGAAGTGAAAGGACTTATCTTTTTCTTAAGTAAGGATTTACAGGTTTTGAATTTAATAATTAACATATCGTGTTTATAGAATCATTATTTCATGGGAAAAAAATTATCTACAATATTTATTTTTATTATCTTAACTTAGCTGTTAGGTTATTTATTAAATTTATCTGGAAAATAAATGTTGTTATAAGTACATGTATGTACCTATGTAGAACAATACTGAAAAATTAATTTTAAATATGGGCAATAATCAGATGCTTCAAGTACTACAACATTTTGTTGTTATGTTAAAGACGACAAATCGTTAATGGATAGATAATAATCGAAGTCAATTAATCTACCAACTGCAGCAAAAATACGAAAATATTTATTTCTAACAATTTTTTTTCCGAATAATACAGAAATACATGTGAGAACTAGTTCTGAGAATTATAAACAGTACTGCAGATATCCAGTTAATTAAATATCTTTAGAGCGAATTAAATTGTTAGTGTGGTTTAAAAAAATATTTGTTTAAAATGTAATACATTAAAGATTGTTTTTTACTTTACATATATAAAGTCTTTAATTAAAGAAAGAGAAATGCCTTTATAACATGGTTACCATTAATATAACCAAGATGATTCTCCATTAATGATATTTTTCACCATAACTTTTGTAACTTTTTATTGAATGTTTGCCATTCAATATGATTAAGAGCCCCCCCCCCCCCCCATCGGTTACTTAATTAGTGTATTTCCAGTATAATTTAATTGACATTTAAAAAGAAGTTAATGTGTTTTGTATCACAAAAATTTCAGTCTCAAAACAAACATGCATCTAAACAAAGTCATTAAACAATAGTAGTTCAAAATATACATGTGCCGGCTGTGATGGCAGGGAGCATGTTTCAAATTCAAGCGGCTTAGTCATTCCAAGTGTTTATTCCCAATGTATTTTATTTATTTATTTTTTTTTTAATAGAAATGTTGGAATCAGATCTAGAAATGATAAGAAAAAATGTTAAAGCTAACACTTCGGTGTGGCGAGACTTTCACACCTGCACAGTGTCGAATGATTTTGATTGACAGGTCAAGCACGTGGACTTCGTGTGAACTTGAAGCAGGAAAATAAAAACCGATTATGACTGTAAAACAAATGGATTTGTTGATTAAAAAAATGGTTACTTTCACTGCCTGATATATTAAGGAAAAAAATTAAGAATTTTTGTTTGATATAGGTACAAACATTTGAGGAAAGGGGGGCTAATCTCTCTCTCTCTCTCTCTCTCTCTCTCTCAGTTGTCTGTTTAATAAAAACTTTGACAGCATATTACTTAAATATAAAGTTGTGAAAATTTAATATTTAGCAAATAATATGAATGCCTTTTTGTATCATCTTGTCCTAGTATAATTACGGCCGGGAAATGTCTACAGATACATGTAGAAGTCTGCTCAATAAATCATCATAAAAAATAAAACATAAATATTATATTATTAAAATACGAGTGTATTTATGCAATATACCTTTGTAAAATATTTTATTTATTTCTCATTATTTTACACAGAATCGCCTTGGCACGGAAATACATGTATGGTTGTTACAACCGTTGTAATTCATTCGATCTATAAGTCCGTAGTTTTCTCTTCTAATATCCGCATTATTTGTAATGGTTTTATATATCAAATAAGAATAAACATATTTATTTTACAACTAGATTAATTTTATCTTTTATACTACAGCGTTCGGTAACAATTACATGTACAATGTTTTATAGCGAAAAAATCGTGTTATTAAAAAGTTGTATTTAAACATCGTACATATGTGCAGAAAATATTGTAAGAAACTTAAATTAATAATTTTACTTATGTGCATGTATCGTCTTTCTTAGGACAATTTTAATTGATTTGTTTATTTATTTAATTATTATTTATTCATTTTTAGCACCAGGCATTAGAATACAATAGAATAGTTTCAATGCAAGGAAAAGATCAGAGGCATTCCGAATAAATCGTTCATCTTGCGTTCACCATTCGTTCACCGTTCACTTTGCGCTCGCATTTGCGCTCCGTTCGTGTTCTGCGTTCGCTCACCGTTCACCGTTCACACATCGTTCACCAAGTTGCGTTCAGCGTTCACACATCGTTCACTCACCGTTCGCTCTGCGTTCGTTCAGCGTTCGTTCACCATTCGTTCAGCGTTCGCTCACCGTTCAAGTGGGAAAGTAGAACGTTTCAGGGACTGTACCTAGATATCAAACCTAGCAGCTAGTCTAGCTGCTATGACCTTGAATGCAGCCCTGATGTAACATCAGTCCTGTATACAGACTTAAATCAGCAACTGCAGTGTGAATATTGACAAATTTATGAAAGGTATATTTATTACCTTTTTAGGTCATAGCCTGAATTCAAAGGACAAGGTCAAATTTAGTACTCTATAATTGTCACTCAGAAAAAGAGAGGCCTTTTGTTAATATATTCCTGACCAAAGAATCTAAGTAAGAACATTATGGAAGACAATATAACACCAAAATTTGTAACCGTTTTACATGTAAAATGAGAAGGCTTAACTGCGTAGTTAGCCTTTTGTACTGAATGTGTTTGAAGGACAATGCCCTAATACATGTAACTGTCCATTAATTTGTGTCTTAGTTAATTAACATGTATGAATGTTGGCAGTTTTCAACATGTGCCAGATTTCATTACTTTTTAGGGTCAAGGAAAAAATGAAAGTATTTTACATTATGGAGATAAGGTAATTACTTTACATAATGGTTTATGATAAGGGGTTGTGCAAAAAGAATTCATGAAAGATTGCAAAATTAATTTGGTTGAAGACTGTAATTCATCTAGATTATTAACATGAAGAATTACATGGGATCTTCGTTTTTAGCTCATCTGAGCCGAAGGCTCAAGTGAGCTTTTCTGATCAAAATTTGTCCATGTTGTTGTCATTGTCATAAACTTTTTACAATGTCATCTTCTTCTCCAGAACCACTTGGTCAATTTCAACCACACTTGGCACAGTGTATCCTTGGGTAAAGGGGATTCAAGTTTGTTCAAATGAAGGGCAGCATTCTTTTCCAAGGGGAGATAATAAAGAACTAGTAAAATTGGGTGGGGTAATTTAAAAATTTTCTTCTCAGGAGCCACTGAGCTGGAAAAAGATGAAACTTGTGTGAAAGCTTCCTGACAAAGTGTAAATTAAATTTCTTCAAGTCATGACCCCCAGGGATAGGTTGGGGTCACTATGGGTGATCAAAGTGTTACATGGGTATATCTAGGAAAAATCTTTAAAATCCTTCTTCTCAAGACCAGCAAAGCCATGATCAGTCATATTTATTTGGAAGCATCCACAGGTAGTGTATATTCAATTTCGGTCAAATCATGACACCCAGGGATAGGGTGGGACCCATGATGGGCGATCAAAGTTTGACATGGGAATATATAGGAAAAATTTTTAAAAATATTTTTTCCCAGAAACAGCAAAGTCATGATTAGTCATATTTATATTAGTAGTGTAAATTCAAATTTGTTCAAATCATGACCCCTGGGGATGGAGGGGGGGGGGGGCTATAGGGGCAATCAAAGTATATGTAGAAAAAAAAATCCTTGCTACAATGTGAAGAAGTGGCCAGCTAGTATACTGACATGAAATTTCCTCTGTTTCTTACCTTTTGTATTTATAAAAGTGGCTGGTGTCTGGTTTCACGGGTGACTGGTTTTTCGAGAATTCATTTGAAAAACAAAGTTAAGATTTCTGCTAGGCTTTTAGAAATGGAATGTTATATAAGGGGAACTAGTTTTCAGGTGGACCAGTTTGTGAGATTAGTTTCACTGTGTATATAACAAAAGATTCTTTAAAAATCTTCTTCTTAATAACATCAAAGCCATTGTAAGTCATACATGTATTTATATGTAAGCATCCTTAGGTTATGTAGATTCAATTTTTTTTTTCAAATCATGACCCCCTGGGGTAGGGTGGGGCTACAATGGGTTATCAAAGTTGTACATAGGTGTATATATATATAGGAAAAATCTTTTTAAAGCTTATTCTCAAGAATAATAAATCCACGATTAGTAATATTTATATGGAAGCATACAGAGGTAGTGTAGATTCAAGTTAATACAAATCATGACCCCTGGGAATGGGGTGAGGCCACAATGGATGATTAAAGTTTTAGGAATATATTTAGGAAAAAGAATCTGATGATTAGGGCTGTCACGGTTCCAAAATTTTTCGGGTCGGGTCGGGTCTGTAAATTTTTGGTTCGGTTTCGGGTTTTTCGGGTCGGGTATTTAAATCTATTTTAAACCTTAATTTCATGAATTTAACTTGAAAAATCTTTATTTGTTACATTACATTTACATTGAAAACGTCTAGACATCGGTGACTTGGCCTACTATTAGTCCCAACCTGACCATTCCTGCTCGTTTTGATAATTATCTAACACTTCCGTGACAAGTGTTTTGTCATGGAATGAAGTAAATTTCAGATGTGACGTTTATTTATCACTGTTATTGTCATCATTCCTTTGATTTCGACGCCTTTTTTTGTATTGAACAGACTCTAATATATAAACCAGACCCGAACCGAAATCCGGAAAAATGGAACCGGAACCGAACCGAACAACTTGGACCGCGGTTCTCGGTTATTTCGGGTACTCGTGACAGCCCTACTGATGATGAAAGAACAGAAGAACCAAAGTTACTCAGGTGACCATTGTGGCACATGGGTCTCTTGTTTTGAGATATTTCTCAAAACAATTATAGATTTATTGTTTAAATACGAGCTCATATCATAAGCAGCAAAAAATCATCTTATTTCAGAATGTCATTTTATGCAAACATCAATGCAGCAAGCTTGTTGTTGACAACTTTTTGGGAATCATCGAACAATCTTAACCTCTAGACTTTTATTATAAATTGTCACTATGTCAGCAAAGGACACCCTCTTCTCAAACCTTGTGTGGTACAATGCTATTTTTGAAACCTGACAATTTTAATACCAGGTATCAAGTCAAGTCAATCAATCACAGAGGCACTGTCAGCTAGAAGAATAGATGAGAAGAGGGGTGTTTCTCCTGGAGGACTCATATTTAATCAACATTTGTCTTGTACCACTGCTGCAGTTTTTCAAACCTATTCTGGCATTTCCTATATTTTTTAATCCCTTGTTCAAGGAGGGGAATATTATTACACTTGTAAATGTAATCCCTTTTCTGGATGCCAATGCAATGAATGAATAATTATTCCTATCAAACTTCTATCTCTTCACCTTAAATTTATTATGTTCTATGAACATTATGTAATATTCTTGTAAGGTCATTATTCTGTTGTAGGTAAGTGAGGGAAGTATAATAAAACACTCTGTTTTCTTTTATATATAAAAATCCTAATTTCCTTTGATCATGCACCTTAAGAGCAAAAAATTACATATCAAATATTCATGTTTTTTTTTTAATTGAAAAAAAATTTAATGGATGGATGGAATTCACAAGGCTAAAATCCTTTAAGGACTTTAAGATCAATTAGTATATACATACATATCAGCATAAAGCCCCTTGGTTGCATGTCAAATATCATTATAGTCAGAGATTATAGGGACAGAACTTTCAAAGATCTAAAGCCTTCTCTCTTCCAGGTAATGAATGCAAGTGCCAGAAATAAATTACTATAAAACCTTTAATCAGAGGATCGTAAAATTTAAGGTAGTTGAAATTTAACATATTTTATAAATTAAAGGAAAATGTCTGAAAATATATATTTTTTTACTCAGATGCACCCTTTTGTCCTAGTCTCTCAGTTTTTACTTATGCGTAGATACGCAACACAAAGTCTTTGTTGTTTGACGAGAGCAATATCAGGAAGCTGTCGTTGGTGACTATTGACACAAGATTGTATATAGGATCGGTTATCTTCACACAAAACTCAGATGAAAGGTCCAGGCAGCAGCATGCAATTATTCTCTTTAAAAATATCATATGATTTATAGAGTCATTTAAAAGATTTAATGCCCAATCTGCTCCTACCCAGGATGTATGGCGCCTCCAACACATCAATGTCATCTCTCAAATTGACTGTCTCAGACAGATTTTTTCTCCATTTTCAATAATGTTTCCCTGATTCATTTGACTAAACATCCCATAATTCATTTGGTCAAAGGCCAGGGAATGTCCCATAATTTGTTAGCTGGAAGACATTTTTTCTCCCCCTTGGTTTGTGTGAAACATATTTGAAATTCAATCTCAATTTCCACCATTTTTTTTTAGCACATGATGTTCACAAATTTGCATCTGTGGTTATTGGTAAATACATTTTAATATACTTTTTTATGAAAGTTAAGGGATGCAATAATACAAGAAATATGATTCCATTTATTAAGTCTTTTAACAGGTGTAATTTAAGCATGAAATTATTCATTGTTATTCTATAACTTAACATAAGAAATGTTAATAGGTACATAAGTGTGAATTACATGATTTATATTTCAGTATCAATGAAAAGTAAGGATAGATAATGTTAAACTACCCACTTTCCTTGTGCAACAAAGGAGAAATGCAGTTAAATGAGAAGGACTATTCATTTATAACAGTTCCACTATCTTGTCTTACCTGCAATTTTTTTTTAAATGATCTTAAAATATGTTTGGGGAGTTATTGTTATATTCTGTGCCTGTTTTTTTTTTTTTTTTGGTCAGTCAAAAACAACTTTCCCTAAGAGAATCCCTTGAAATGCACAAGTTAGAAACCTCATCTGGAGCAAATAAGTTGATGTTATATTTAGATTTTCAGATACAATGGAACCTTGTCAATCCAGATGCCAATAATTGGGACGCTCACCTTGCTGGGGACGAAATTTATGGGGAACAATTTATATATACCAAGTCTGTTTCATTAATCTAGACAGTCATCAGGAAACATGAAACACAAACATGAGGGTTAATAAGGCTCGACTCTATATTGTGTAAAGACATCATTTAGCAAATTCTATAGTCATTAAAATGACCTTGTTTTCAAAAACAGCCTATCATTGGGTCATATTATAACCAAAATGTTTCCTACCAATTGTTAGGCCATGGGTTTATACAGATTTGATTATAGATTACTCCATTCACTTATTATCAATACAGAGGGCTCATGGCAGGTGTGACCTGTTAATAGAGGATGCTTACTCCTCCTAGGCACCTGATCCCACCTCTGGTGTTTCCAGGGGCCTGTTTTTTTTTGCCCTGCTCATGATTTGTATTCTCTACTTTATAAATGAGATTGATCACTGTTCATTATCTTCACCTTTTACATTGAAAAATGGCCAACAATCACATGATTCAGAAATCATCAATCCAGTGTTATAGTTCTTTAAACAAGCAATTCCATCCAGTACTTGTATTGTTTTATTATTACTGCTGTCAATGAATGCAGCATCCTTAGTTTACTGATTATGCCTCCCTTGAAAAGGGGGGCATATTGCCTTGCAGCAGTTGGTCAGTTGGTAGGTCATTCAGTATGTCAGTTGGTTGGTCAGTAGACCAAGTGTGGTCCGCTCAGTATCTTGAGAACTCTTTACTTAACAGACATCAAACTACTCTGGTACCTTCTGAATAGTAGATGAGATGACCCCTTTTGATTTTGAGGTCACAAGTTCAAAATTCCACTTAAAAAGTAGTATTTGAGGTTATGAGATCAAAGGTTATGAGTAAAACTACTCTAGCCATTGGAAAATATTGTCCAATCAATCTCTTGAGAACCCTTTGTTTGACAGACATCAAACTTTGTACACTGGGTAGAAGATCCCTATAGACTTGAAGTCACAAGGTCAAGGGTCAAACTAGACATAAGAAGATATTGACCACTCAATATCTTGAGAACCCTTTGCTTGACAGACATCAAACTTTGTACACTGGTTGTTGACCACTGTAAATTTTGAGGTCAGGGTCAAAGGTCAAGGGCCAAGCTTCTTTTATCGACATAAGAACTTAGGAAGATATTGGATTTCAATGTTTTGATAACACTTTGCTTTGCAGACATTACACTTGGTACCTTGGTTTCCCTTAAGGAGTAGATGACCCCTATTGATGGAACTGGACATATTAAGATACTGAGTGCTCAATATTTTGAGAATCCTTTGCTTGACAGACATCAAACTTGGCACACTGGTTCCACATAAGAGTTGATGACCCCTGTAGATTCTGCAGTCACAAGGTCAAGGGTCAAACAACATAGACACTAGAAATAGGAAGATCAGCTCAGTATCTTGTGAACCATTTAATTTACAGACATCAAATTTAGAACACTAGTTGGTACAAGTACCTTTTAAGAAGTAAATTAACTCTAATGATATTAATGTCTGATGAAGGTAAAACTTAGTATTATGTTTGCCCTTGACTGGTAGATCACCAGTTGTCACTATCATTAAAGACATTCTAAATTTAAAGTTGTTCCCTTTTTAATATTGCCAACATAAGAGGCATAATGTTTCTCAAAAATTTGTTGTTTTTAATAAAGTAAGCATTGCAAGATCAAAATTGAAATTTGGCAAATATTTTGGCATTGAAATGGAATTTAATTTTTAAAAAGTAGATTATTCTGAAACTTAATCGATTTCAAAATTGAATATGTATGGAAGTTATACCAATGATTTATTGAAAGGAATCAGATATGACTAACATATTGTCATGGGCACAATTTGATAGCTAATAAATTAAAGTAAATACATACACAATATGCTATTTCTTTTTGTCATTAAAATTGGTTTTCAGAATAAATCTGTATATTTTATAACTGAAAATTGCTCTGGGTATAGACAATAGGGCTGACAGTGCTGAGAAAATAATTCTACAGTTGTTTATGATTAAATCTGTAAACCCCCAAAGGTCTCCCTAATTCTCATTATAAATAAAAAAGACAGTTTCTCAGATCAGAAGATACCATTAAAATTTTTCTTTGGTGTTTTGAAGTGATTATATAAACTCATTTCAATTCTGAAGAATGTCTGACATTTTGAAGGCTGCTTTTGTGTGCAAAGAAGACATATTTTTACTGTTTTTAACAATGATGGTATCTGCACTAATTATATTTGTCAGATACAATAAAGCCCCAAGTCCAAAAACACAATATCCACTTTGCATGCCCAGTGATCAAAGTCCCAGTCTTCTGGGAGATGTTAGATAAGGAAATCTACAACCTGTCAAAATATAAGGCTTAGATCTGGTCCGATTCAAAATGCACACAGATTTCAAAAATCAAAAGACTAGTGAGGAGCCATTAAACTATTAGACTGTCAGTTGATGTAAGTGATGAGCATAGGATTACTTGTAATTTGCTGCTTTTCATATGCTGTCAGAGACAGTGTGATATAGATTGGAAAGCCATTCAACCAGAAAATGGTGATCTATTGGGCTCTCTAGGCAGTGAATAGATCCGATTTTAAAGTTCTTTTAATCATGTTAATTAGTGATGATTAAAGTGTAAATCTGGTGACACCTGCATTATCACTGACTATTTCACATTTCAATAAAGAGGAAAAATATTACAAGCATGCAGACATATTTTTTTTTCTGAAACACATACTAGTAGGGAAGTCGACAGTTATCAAATTTTCTTCCATAAGATTGTATGATTTGATTTAAGTATTCATTTACAATGTCTTCAAATGATTCTGCTAATGGAAAGAAAGAGGGATTGAAGATGGAGACAAACTGTGCTGAATTAGAAGGTAGGTCAGAGTATCATAGCTTCACAGCGATTGGTTAATGTAGGATTCCTCTGAATCTTGCTTAACTCTTTTTTGGTGGACATTTTGAAAACCTGGTATTCTCGTGTGCCTTTACCTATTTTGTTTTATTTTGCTGAACTGAGTAAATGAGAAACCTTAGTTGGGATGAACAAAGACAATTTTACTTACTTGTTATAATTCAAGTAGTCTCAGGTTAGACCCTGTAAGATGAGAACAAATATGTTTACTGTGAAATGGTAACCTTCTAAATTAAAACTTAATTTAATTTTGTTCTTTGAAGATCTTAGAATGGATCAGCAAATTTAATAAATATTCATGATATTTCTATTGTGTTTGATGTGTTTATATGTTTGTTAGCTAGTCCTCAACTTTAGTGTTGTCCAAAACTGTTCAATTGTGAAAGATAAGTTTTCAAGGTCATGGTCATTCTAAGGGGTCAATGTTCAAGTGACAATGCAATAAATGCCACCTCCAGATGCGTTATGTTTTTTCAAACATAAAAAATTAAATTGGTATTCATTTCCTTTGGGGTTTCTACTAGTTGCCTCATTTATACCCTAGTGCTTATTTTTGGATTGCAGTTTTTACAGCCTACTCCACTTATATTGAAATCACTTAAATTAAATTATTATTTATTTTGAAGTAAATTATCAGTCCGCTGAGCTGATAATGAGTTGTTTTATATGGGTTATATTAAAGTCCTCCTGGCCAGTCGTCGTCATGGTTAGTGACAGCGTAATTATACAGGTAGATGCTAAGGTGTCAGTAGATATATTTCACCTAATATGTTTTCATTGCATATTTTTATAACAAAAAATAAATTACTGAGGGATATCTCATTCTCTCAGATCACATATTGACTGCACTTTTTAACAGCTGTTTGAACACATGCTTCTGAAAATGGGTAAATTACAGAAAGAATAATATTGTCTTTGAATAACTAAAATGAATTAATGTCTGCCTAAGATAAAAATGTGAAATCTAAATCCAAATTAGCAAAGGTTTTTAGGATAAATCCAGGCACAAACCAGCAATGAAATACATTTCAAACATTTCAACTGTGTAATATTTATGTTGATTCGAGTTTGTCTAGTACATGTTTTAGATTGAAATCAGGATTTTAAAAGTCTTCATAGACCAATTCCGCTTATTTTGGAATTCATTTATTTTAAAAAAATGTTTTGGTCTCTTGAATTTCAATATATCCAAAGTAGACTGTTCTTACTATTTGCTTATAAAATCTTGCCTTTTTACTTAGTTATAACAGTCAAATTGACTTGTGGGAATTCATATTCAAGTTATATCATAATCTAAACAAATCTTCATCTTTCCAATGCCTGATTTACTTCAAGTCATCTGAGGGTATTTTTCATACTTTAGTCTAACATATTAAAAACACTTAAGCACATAAAAATTTAGATTATTAAATAGTGTTACTGATTATGTAAATACAACATATTTCAGTGTATTTCTAACCCCAGATAGCAAAAGGAATAGACACTTGTCTTGACCTTTTAACTGTATTTAAAAAGAGCCTGATTCATCTGTAAAATAGTGTCATGGCTCTGCATCAGTTTTAAAAAATACTTAATGGTTGGTGTGAATGGCAATAAGATGATAATAATCTGTAATGAGTAAAAAATTTGCAAATCTGAACAGAAAGTAGGAGCCAGCTAGTTGCATTCTTAACCTTCAAGACCTTTCAGGCCTTTGATTTTCAAAGGACTTTATTGTCTAAATGTTGCAACAAATCCTAACAATATCCTTTTTGGGGACCTCTTACATTGATGTATATGGATTTTTGTAATCACTGTATCTTTTCACCATATCTCCAGATATAACAAATGGTTCCAGAAGTGTCTAAAAAGTCAAATTTCAAAAGCTCTGTCAATATTCTGAGACAGACCTATGGAGATCCTGAGGCTTTCTTCAGGGCCATAAATCAGTGCTAATGTGATGGACACCATTTGATCAAGTGATTTCAGGGTAATTTATGTTCATTTTGTCATGTTTTGTTCTCTTGCCAACCTGATAAGAATTAATTGATTTTTACACCAGGCTTGTTGTTAAATAACACTATATATGCACAGAAAAACACGGTGGATTTTTTTTTTAACAATGTAAAATCACTGAATATTGACAAGTCTATGATGCTTGGGAAAAAAAATTAAGTTCTGATCAGCACTGGGTCCGTGAACTGGGTGACGGAAAGTGGGAATTAATCTTTCCGAATATTGACATGTCTGATATCTAACCTCGTATATGGACCATGAGTCCATGTTCTAGGTGACTGAAAGAGTGAAGATGTCTTTGCTTGTTGACTAAAATTCATTGATTTTGAAGTTGGCCTGTCATTGTACTGTCAACATCAGTTTTGGGTAATCCAGTAGGCTTTATATGGATCTTTCTAAGGTGTGACTATTTACACTGCTCATATGACAATTATTGTATGCTTCAAATTTGACTGACAGTTCAACATGAATTTTCCAAATTTGTACAATTTGTGTTAAGATAAGCTAAGATTATTGATTAAAGGTAATTCCTTTTCATTAAGTGGGAGTATACAATTTAATTTTGTTCTTTGGAGATATTTTTATGCCCCCTTAAGCTCTCAAGATGCTTCTTTGCTGTCTCCATCAATCCTCCATCTCCTTAGATTAAACGTTTCTGAATCAATATTAATTTCTGTTAACCAACTTTCTTTCATGTGCAACTAACCTTCACAAGTTTTGCTAGGATGGAAGATTAAGGAAAGTTTGTTAATGAGTTAATAAAGAAAGCTTTTAAGGGCAAATCATGAAAGAAATCACTGCATAAAATGGCTGTAAGAAAAGTTCTTATATACACATTGCATTGTATTCATTAATTGAGTAAATTTTTGTAATGTGACTGATTGTATTCTCAATTTTTAAACCCAAAAACCCCAATGAGTACTATTTTGGACTCTGTTAAGTTTAGAAATTTCTTTTTGAGTCACTAAACTAATTGTTTTTTTAAAAAGCATGCAATCTAGGAGAAAATTTAATAACATTACATGTAGTATTTGTTAATCATTCATGGAAAATTTTAACTCAGTTGAAATAGTATCATTAGAAAAATGGTAATCAAAAATAGAAATGATGCCATAAAAGGCCAATGTCCCCTGGACCCCAGGTAATGTCAATGGAACAATGAAACATCATTGCCATATATTAGGTAATGGGTCATACTGGACAGCAAAAGTGTATCTTTAGGTACAGTTAAGCTTCGAACATGGATGTATCGAATACCAATGATATGTAAGTAAGTGGAATGTCCCAACCACTTTTTCTATATATATTTTTAACTGGATATCTCAAGTCCTCTGATATCTCTAAGCTTTTTCTCTGCCAAAAGGAGTTTGAGCTAACTAGGTTTGCCTGTATTTTTGTGACTAAATTATGTAGGATTAAGTACACATTCACAGTCATCTCTTAATTTAACAGTGTGGCTTGAGGTTGATGTATGTAGACATATTAAGTTTAGGATTATGTGTCATTTTATCTATAAATTTCTTGATGGTTCTCATAGTAAGGGAAGTAACTCTAAAATGCTTATGAGAGCAACATTCAAGTTAATATTTATATAATTATTGATAGAAGGAATAAACATTGTATTTTATAAAATTACAGTAAATTGTTGAGGAATAGTGATATTTTAAGTTTTAAGATGAATTAATTTATGATGTGATACTTTCAACTTTTGGGAACTGTATGAATATGAAGATATGAATATCAAACTTAATATTTAAATAATTAAGCAATTTAAAAAAACCCTTTAATATTGTCAAGTTAAAAGTCACTTTTCATACAGTACTGAAATTATTGGACTTTGACATTTCTGATTTTTGCTGCAGGCTATACAGAAATGGACAGGTTGACATGAGTTGAACTAGGGCAATGTAATAGAAGAAGGCTCGGGGTCCTTTTACCATTCAATTATTCCAAGTCACTGGAAGGCTGGTGTAATGAAAATCAAGTGTATTGTGAATGATTTATAACCCATCAAAAACTGAAAAATGAGGACTTGCAAATCTTTGAGAGGTTCAGGTTATTTATTTTAAAAACTGCATAGTCAAACAGGAGAAATTGACATAAAGCATAAATGTAGAAACTGTCGAGGCAGGTCGGTTTGATTGCTGTGATTGGATAATTTGTGGGTTGGTAGCTCATTTGTTTTCATTATAAGATAGGCTTGGCATGATAAAGAGACATTCATCATGGCTGTGAGATACACCACATTAAGCAAACCTTACATAAATCCTCCTCATCATTCCGTAATTATGTACCCAGGAGATGGAGGGAGAAAAAAAGCTGACAGAAAAAGGCAAAGTTAAAAAAAAAAGTGCAGCCTCCTCAACTGAAATTAAGGTGGCCTAGCTTGGCTTTAATGAGGATTTATCTTTTTTTTCTCGAGGACAGTTTCCCCAAGTTGTCCCATTAACATCAGGTTTAAGATTGGGTGGTGAAGTTTAACATCCGGGATGGTCATTGGTGGATCATGTATTTTATTGCTGCAAGGGTGGAGGATTCAGATTATTATATCAACAGTGGTGGATCGTATAATTTATAGCAGCAAAGGGATGGAGGATTCAGATTACTATACCAATTGTAGATGTCATTTAAATTTACAAATTGTTATGAATTTATAAATTTATTCTTTAGATATACCCAATCTTCCATAATCTCCAAATACACAACTTCCAAATATATTGATCAATTATAACTTTAATTAAAAAAAAAAAATTATTACATTAGTATAAATGTAACGCAAGAAAAAGTTTGAGAAAAGTACATCAGTAAGGGCATTAATACTGAGGGAAAAAAAATACTATTAAAAATTTCTTCTTCGTTTTTTGTTTGTTTGTTTTGTTGGGTTTTTTTTTTTAGCTGTTTAAAGTATAGTCTTCTTATACCAGTATAACTTTTTACAGAGTTACCTTCCTTGCAGACGGAAATGAAATTTAAGAAGGAACATAATGAAAAAGTTTTTGAAGCTAAAAGAAATACCAATGATCAAAAACCTAAATTCAGATTTAAAAAAAAAGTTTGTGATGAAAATTATACAGGGGAATAACAGCATATGGTTTAAAAAGATTGCAGAAGCTTTCTTTTTACATATTGCAGAACTGTTCTTTTTACATATTGAAATCATTTAAAGATACAAATTCCAGACACTTTATCATCTCTCTTGTACAAATGAAGCCATGTTTTGAACGATGACCTAAGTGCTATTGGCTTGCATTTTGACAGTCTTTGAAGAATGATAATGGCACTGCCATTTCTCAGCTGAAGTTATTGGAGTGCAGAATGGCAGTTTGGCTGAAGTGACATTCATCATTCTAAAAAGTGACTCTTTTATACACATAAAATCAATGAGATGATCATCTGTCAAATGTCTCATTTCAAAATTTATGTTTTATTGCAAAAATCAATACACGACTTCCTCTGGACTCCAATTTCATTAGGAGATATAAAGATAAATTGCGCATAACTGTTGTTTTATGTGGCACCCTCGAAATTTATTGCATAGTTAATTATTTTTTTCTCCCTAATATGATTTTTGGACAAAGGATATCAAAAGATGTATTAGTCATACCATAGATCTTCATAAGGAATACCTTTTGTATATGATTAAATATCTTTGATTTACGTAAGAAAGTAAATTATAACCTAGGAGAAAACAACCTCTTGATGTTGTCAGATGCTGGATCTATTTATGTACATTCAAAGAACTTTAAAGGTTTCATTACTAATCACTAATCAGTAACTTATTTTTAAGGTTGCTGCAATTTATTACTGTCTTCATTGAATCCCTCAGAGCATTAGTTTATATTCATATATATTGGTACTTTTCTGATTTGTGGCAATTATATTTTTATTTGTTTCTATAATTACTTATTTTTCAATGGGTGTTTACCTATCTTGATATAAAAATCAGTCAAAACTGATGAGTATTTGCCTTAACAAGTTACATGAACCCTGGGCTTTTGATAAATTTTGAGGACAGAGTTTCTGAAAAATTGAGAAAATAGATTCTAAAGGTAAAATTAAAAAAAAAAATACATAAAGTCAAACCTTGTAATCTTGCCCTCAATAGGACCAAGAAAAAACTTTTCAAGATATCCGAGGATTTGAAATATCAAGGGTAAAATACTAAAAATTTAAATGGAATGAATGGTATAGTCAAGATATCGTGTTCGAGATGGTGAAGTTCCACTGAAGGTCAGTTGCACAAAAAGTGTGTGCTAATTTTACAACAGTTTGGCAGTGTGACTGACATACAGTAAATAAGTTCACAGAAATATATATAAGTTGTTTTTTGTTTAAATCTAATATAATGAAAGAGAGGGAGAGAGATATTTAAGAATTAATGGTCAAAGAGAGATAACCCCTAAAACTTTTTTTTAACATACCATAAGGTTTCATTTCTGTTTTGCAGAGTTATGAACCTGTCTGAAAAATCTTGTTGTGGCCGGCAGTATATATATAAAGTGGTTTGACCCTGTGTTGAATCTTTAATTTTTTTTTTTTATTATTATTCCTGTTAATTTTTTTAGGAACAGTGACTATTTCTGAGCTTGTAGGAATTCATGGGCAAAGAGAGATAACTTCTAAAATTGCTTTGAATGCAGTTAATTAATCGTGGCCTTATAAAATGTTAAGAATTGATTACTGATGAGTTATTCACTGCAGTTTTCAATTCATTTTATTTTTTATCTAAGGGCAGATCACACTTTTTATTAACTTAAAAAAAAAATTGAATTAGATCTCTTTTGTCTCTTTTGTATGCAGTGTACAGAGTGTCCTTAACAGGTATTTGATGAAGTGATATAGTCACAAATCAGATATTCATTAATCGATGGAGAAATGATTTCTTTTCTCTATTCATTAATCGATGGAGAAATGACTTCTTTTCTCTCATATAGAATAATGTTATTCAGCTTAAGGTAGAATGACCCTTTCTGCTCACTAAATGGGAATTTTTATAAAATGTCAAATAAAAAAAATTTAAACAGAAGATGGAAATCAAAATGACATTCAGCTAAATAAAGGATACTTCGTGGGTCAAAATGTTAGGTAAATCAGTGTAGAAAATAAAAATTTAAATAAAGGAAACAGTTATCAAGTTACCTTTCTTAGAAGAAGGTTAGTTCACCTTTATGCTTAAAACACATAACTGGAGAGCTTTTTCTGATACTTTTATTTAGCTGCACTGTTGATTTTTTTTTTATTTCTAGTTTGAATTAAGATCTTTTATATATATATATATATACATGTACACCAAGTGGCCTGTTACCTTTTCAATTAAGAACCAATATACATACTTTGAATTGTATATATAGGTTCCTGCATTAACACTTTACTCAGAGAATTAACATGCTATCATATTTTATTTAATAATTAATATCCTCATTAAAGAAGAGCAGATAAATTGTAACCCAAATATATTACAAGGTCTATGAATGAGCCAACCCCTTAAAGCTAACCTGGCTGATAGTATTGGATCTTTTCCATTTAAAGTGTGTTATGTCCTGTGGAGCCACAATTCAAAGATGCAAATGATTTATAAACTTCCATATAAACTTTGCATGATTTTTCATTCTGTTTTATCTGTTTATTAAAGGGAAACATAAAGGTGATTCACTGCTACAGATTTATGCACACTTTCACCTCAAGTGAACAATATAAGTGAAAAGAAGATTCAGCTCCAGGTGGTAGGTGCTGATTTATCTAAGGAGACAATGGTTAAAATCTCTCCTAATGTCTTATGATGGTGCACAGCAGGATGATCTGTAGTCAGTTGGTGATGGAATTGATGGCTCAGAATGTCAGTTGATGTTTATGGAAAAGAAAAACTAACTTGTCACCTTGTAAAGAGAGAACTCTGTTAATTATGCATCTTTATTTACCTCTAGCTCCAGAAGAGTTCCATCCGCTTAGTCATGAAGCTTAATTGTCACTGAATCTGACAAGATTAAAAACTATGTGTAATTGTTTTTCACCTGAATGTGAATAATGGTCATTAATGGTACAAGATGAGATGACGCCTCCAGAAGCGCCATAAAACATTAATTTACATGATCTGTCTTTATTCTAACATCTGTGCAAACCATTTCAGTTGATGAATTTATCTGTTCCTTGGGATAATGTGCCCAATATATTTTCTGTGACTCTTCTAATATCTACTGAAAATGCTAAAAATGCTATTTCACAATTTGAAAAAAAAGGCAATTCTTTGCATACACTAAAAATGCCTTAAATAATAAATAAGGTATCAATTGAATTAGCTGAGCTTGATGATAAATAACCGGAACAGAGTACCCTGAAGCCTTTGAGTTCATCTCATGCAATACGTCCATATCTCAATTTTATGTTTTATGCATCAATTGAAGAAGTTAGCACAAAGTGATTTGTGAATCCTTATTGACAGTGATGGATTTGTGTTAATCTTGTTTCCATGGTAACTGTCAACACTTGTCAGGCATCATCAGTAATTTATCATTTATTTGGGACCAAGACATGTTTATAGAAAGGTTGATTTTTTTAGATTTCATGTTTGATGTGAACTCTTTGACAAGGTCTTCCATAATGAAACAATACTTGATAATTATTTTTATCAATTTGTCATGTATGCCTTCTCCAGCAGATACCATTCTGATTACAACTTATTGTTAAAGGTTTTAACAATGTCAGTCAAGCTATATGTCAACCATACTGGCTAAAAAAGTAACGCTGATGCTTTAAGACCAACAGTAAAAATCATTTGTTTGATGTATTCTGACCCATCAAAATTGCCCACACCTGATCATTATGCTCCCGTAATAGAAGATTCAGGGGCTTGGAATGGCTTATTTAAAAAAAAAAAAACTAGAAGATTCAGGGTCTGTCTGACCATCTGTCTGTTAATCTGTTTGTCTGCAAAAACTTTAACCTTGCCCATAACTGTTGAATGATTGGTACTAGGGCTTTCATTTTCATATTTCACGTGTGTATTCTTTGTCACAAAACCCTTCTTTGGGTACCAACAGATTTGACCTCTTGACCTTGGAATTTGACCTACTTTTGCAAAATTTTACCAAACTTTAACCTTGGCCACAACTTTTAGATTTTTGTTGCTAGGGCTTTAATATTTCACATGTGTATTTCATGTGACCTTTCTTTGGGTACCAACATTTTTTACCCTCTGACTTTGACCTACTTTTGAAAAACTTTAACCTTCACTATAACTTTTGAACAATTGATGCTAAGGCTTTCATATTTCACTTATGTATTCCTTGTGATACGACCTTTCTTTGGGTACCAACATTTTCTAAATTCTTGACAATGACCTTAGAGTTTGACCTAGTACATTTGAAAAACCTAACCTTGGCCTTGAGCAGTTATACGTGGCATCAGTTTTTCCCAAACACATCTTGGTTTTTTTCTAGTACTTTGAATTCTATATATATATTTGAGAATTGCCAATCTAGCTGTTAACTGCAAGATATGTAATGTTCCGACCAATAACCAGTTAATTGTATCAAAAAACACATTTTTTGACATATTTTCCAAGTAAGCTCTAGTTATATTGTATACATGAAAAGACTAAAATAAGCATTAAAAATTCTATAACAAACTAAGCTTGACTTAACATTTGAGTCACTAAATCATGTAAAATCAAGCACAGTAAATGTTATGGCCCCTCTGGGACTATAGCTATATACAAATGTAGGTAATAGGTATCCTCTCTATCTATCCCTCTGTTTGTCATGATCACTCTGTTCCTCCACTAGTTTAAGAACTTTTTTTTAAGACATTTGCATATACTGAGCTGATTGTTGGTGTGTGAGTCTACCTTGAAGAGTTCCAGATCAACTTTGACAAAATTACGGCCCATACCTGTAAGGGACTCTGTATTACTTATGCAGTATTATCAGAATGCTAGTTATATACTACATGTTTCTTTGTTTTTTATGTAAACTGGATTTATATATAATTGGGTGAGTTTTGGGGCACATGTGTCTCTTACCTGTATGTCACACGTATGATACATTTTATGGACAATTAAGCATAATTGATATATACAGTCATAGATTTATGTTTGATGAAAATAGACAATGACAGATTTTGTAAAAACTACTGTACAGCTGTTGTATCGACAACCTGTTGCACGAGCCTCTCAATCAAATCTTTTTTTTTAATTAGACAGTGAAATATTACATTGTTAATAATTTGTTTCATATTTTTTTGACTGATTATTAATCGTAATAAATTAGTCTCTGATTGGTAATCTTTAAATTGATATGATATGATGTTTCTACCTGTATATGGAATTATTTAATACGAAGGAATAAAGTGACGACCTTCAGGTATGATTACGAAGGACAAATTTGGTTTTTCTAGCACTTACAGTGAACCAGGTTACATACATTAACTGTAATTTTCATTTACCTTTTATCATATGACAACTGTTGTTTCTTTGTGAAGGAATTATCAAAAGTTTCCTTGTAGAACAATAGAATTTAATTGCAGTCTGCGGATTTGTATTTGCTGTGAGTTAATACCCATGTATTGTGTTGTTTTTCCATTGGCCGAGGTGACCAAACATGGATACTATGGCATGGATAGATGTACATAACTGCGATGTCAACTGCCATCAGCCTAATTTGATAATGAAAAATGAAACTGTTTACATGTTTTTTGAGGAGTGTCAGGTTTCATAATGAAGACTAATTTCTTGATATTATAATAAATACACTTCATACAGATGTCACTTGTGGATATTTTACCACAAAGAGATTTATATTTGTCAAAACTTTCACATTTTTTGCTGAAATCATTTTGTCTTGCATGCTTAGAGGGATGGCATTTACTGGTAGATCCATTAGATTGAAGTTTAAAAAAAGGACAATTTTTTTTTTCACACTCACTGATTTTGTGCATATATACCGGTAAATAAGTTCATTTAGAATGTAATGAAATGGAAATATGAGTCAAGAATATCAGTGTTCAATATACTGTAAGTCATTTTAATTCCAAGGTGTTAAAATTTTACGATTTCTCCAAAAGTACCAATCGCGATGGTTTTAATTTCACGCTGCAACAAATTAATTAATATTTCGTATAAGCATTTACCGGTAAACGTTTTTAAAAACTAATGTTAGCATTTACTATGGATATAATTTCGCGGAAAAATGATGAAACACGAACATAGTGAAATTAAAACCATCATGATTATTTGCCAATGTACAGTATTTGAAATTGTCCAAAAGTGGGTATTATATGTATTTTATTCAATGACATAGTTTTCCATGTGATAAAAGAAGCTGGTCAAGCTAACTGTTCAAAGGAATGCATGTGTTGCCTTCTATAGCACCATTATTAAGATATGAATAAATCTAAGAGTGGTCAGCTGTTTATTTGCATACCAGTATTATAGTTCATGCATTTGCCTGCAAAGAAAGAATAGCATTTATCATAAAGTGGGACAGTCAATAGAAATATGATTCTCCAACATGTTCAACCCTCGAAGGTTAAATGAATAAACAGAGATAATTGTATTTTATTCTTATGTGTTTAATTAAACAATCTCTCAGATTCATCACTAGAAAATATATCAGTCTGTCTTTACTGCAATTGTCAGTCTACAACGATATTTGAAGTACGATCCATTTAGATATACTGATCCTGATGTATTTTCATTGTATGTAATGTTCAGTTTGTGTGGTTACTATATCATACAGTTTAAAAATATAGTGTCATAAACTCAGAAGATGTAATATATATATGCTAGTTATTGAAGCCCTGTGTCTCAAAATACAGATGACATAAGATAAATTAACCATTCAGAGTATTTTTTGAAAGGTTAGCTAGGTCAAAGGTCAAGGTCAAGTGGACTGCAACACTGGTATTTTTCATAATGTCCTATAATAAATGTATGCACATGCTAAATAGCACAGACTAGCCTCTCAAATGTCCAGAAATATGCTGTATATCAGTATTATGAACTATTTTGAAAAAGTAAGTCAAAGGTCAAAAGGTCAGTAACCATTATATTTTACAAATGCCCTAGTGCCAAGCAATACATAACCAAAATATCAAATCCATACTTCTTACAGTTCTCAAGATATATAATGTAACAGACGGATGGACAGACAGACACTGGGTAAAGTGATCCCTAAGTGTCACTTTGCTCTGTGAGCAACACAGAAATCAGTGTTTTTATCATAGTAAATACAGTTGATACTGATGCACCCTCATTATATATAAGTATCTTCTAGCTTCATTCCCAACACCAACTGTACCTAAGTATCTGAACTTTAACCATACTTACACACCTGTACTAATACTGAAAATATGAGACTTTTAGAGTGCAGAAGAAAGGCATATATATATGTTAATGGCTGGATGGAAATTTACAGTGACATAAGATATTGAAAGCATGACATTTTTAAGCACAGCTATACCAGTATGTATGGTGAATTTTGGAACACTAATAACAGCATTTTAAATATATTTCATAAATCTCTAGTGAGTTCTCTCTTGACTCTTTTTTTTTCCTTCAAATTTTCACTGAGGAAAATGACTTCAGGATGATTTAATGATGCCCCATGGAGTTGGGTGATCGGGTATATGGCAGAACTTGATAAATGTATGTGTCAGAGACTGACATTTCATTTGATGTATGCCATCAAGATGCAAATTACATAAACATTTTGAAAAGACAGAATATGAGAATCTTTGGAGGGGCAGATAATGAGAAGTTGATGAATGAGTTCAGAGGAACTCTATGCACTGTGGGAAAGATATAAATTAATCACATTGCAAGAATCTCCATGACCACACATAAATAAAACTCAGGTGTGCTCGTGAATTTCTATCTTTAAATTTCAAAGAATTTATTAATATTGCGTATATATGCCATGAATTTCCATCTTTATATTTCAAAGAGTTTATTAGTATCGTGTATTAGTGTGGTTAGAAATGGCAATGTTTTGTTACTTTCAGTAAAAAAAGATATAAAGGTTTGAAAAGGGAGCTTGACAGCTTGTAATAAATTTCTAGGTAGTGTTGTGAAAATATTTTTCAAAACTATAAACAATGTCATGTAAGATATTTATTGTTTGAAAAAAAATCCATCACAGAATTCTAAGAAAAGAGAAACTTTTTTATCACAGATGTTTATGAAGAAGGTTTAGGCTTATTTAATTAATGCATGAAACAAAGTTGTCACGAAATGACCTGTATTAAATCAGATAGATATTCACTTTCAGATTTAAAACTTTAAATATATATATACAGTTGAATTTCATAGGGGCTTGTCTTCTTCATTGTTAAATGTAAAATAAATTGATAAAATTTTGAATCCACTCTAAATACACTTCAAAAGTTGCTACAATAAAGATTCTGATATTTTAAGAAATACCATGTTTAAAAAAAAAGTACTACACCTTTACATTTAAACATCTGGAAGACAAGCCCCTTATGTTGAATTTCAGTCTCACGAACACTGATATCTCGAATACCATGGATATAATATCCAAATGATTTGGAAGTCCCAACCACATATTCTTTCAGTATATTACCATTGATATTTCAAATTCTCGTATATCTCGAAGTTTTTTTCTTGGTCCCATCAACTTTAAGATAACAAGGTTTGACTGTATATACACACAATTGATGAACTTTTTTAATTGGCAATTTTTTTAAGTCAAATTTCCCTAACTATTCTTGAAAAAAAAAAAAATCCATTTCATATTGGCTTCTTTTGAGAAATATACTGTAGATTGCCATATTTTTGTGTGACACATAGTTTCATGAGAAAGTCGTATGGTTTTTATAAGCGAGACGAAATTTTCAGGATTTCTGATTATTCTGGTATATAATCTTCAATAAGTTAATAAATATATGAGAATGAGAATGAAAATTTCGCGAAGAGACAGTGTCACATAACTACGAAAAAATAAAAGTTCTCGCGAATAAAAATTGATTGACAGTAAGTACTTATTAGTACATGTATATTGTAGAGGTATTTGCTTTAAGCTACGTTTGATTTCTTGAAAGATTATTCCTTTAACCCACTTTTAAACTTGTATATGCCCCTTGAATATAAAAGGCTAGAGGATGGAAAGTGAAACAAAGCTGTGACTGAAATTTTGCAACGATAGTCTGAGTAGTCAGTCAATATGACTTTGATTGAGACTATTACTATACAGTTATTCCTAACAGGCTAGCAACAGAGGCCACAGGCAGTGACTACCAGGGTATATCAAACAATTCCTGTCAATGACTCATAGTCTTACCCAGTGATTAATTTTACATGAAAGAAGTCAGATGCCTTGTCATTTAAAAGTGAAATGATGCCAACATTGCATGTCAACTGATCATTGAATTTCAATGTTCACTCGCTCTGCAGCTGTTTGAAAACCTTATATAGAATGACTGTTTTAATAATCACATTTTTAATACTTAAACCTTACTTAAAACTAAGCAGGTAACATAAAGTTGAACAGATGAAATATGAAAGTGTATAGTTTTTTCAGCATCAATTAAAAATGTGTTGCCATGAACTATTGGTACATGTTTCAGTTTTTTTTTTAAGTTGTAAATTGGTAAATCAAAGTCCTTTTAAAAAGTGCTGGTTATAATATTACTGGTCAGTTTTCTTCAGCTTGGTTCACTCTCTTCCCCTCGCTAATATAGGTACATGTATCCTTTGGTGACCAGAAGCTAATACATGTATAGTCTTTTTTTTAGCTTGGCCTTCCTTATCTAGAATTTGTTTTTCTATTTAAAAATATCTCAAGAGATATATCAAACTAATTGCTGTCACTGATTATCTTAAACAGGTCTAGGATTTTTTTGTTCCAGTTAAGAAAGATGAATGAGGATTTATCTTATATGTTGGAATTGACTTGAATTCATCACTCTTAGGACTAGGTGTGTTAATCCATCTTTGATTTGGAAGTATATAAATTACTAGAGTGATGGTAATAAGTGTTCCATGTGTAAACAGCAGGGGAGCTAGAGAAGAAGTCATTAATTCAGGGTGTCTAGACACCATTCCCAACACAAGATGGTATGTGATGATTTCAAAAAATAAAGAAATGCAGGAATGTACACAATGTTTTTTGACCAATATATCAGGGTATTTGTTAATTTTTTAAAGTGAATAGTTTAACTTCAAAGGATGATTGGCTCTAAATGTGTATATGCATATAATGGGTCAGTAGGTAATAGGTCAAGGTCATTATCTTGACTTTGTTTAAAACTAAGTTGGTATGATAATCATAATTATATACACTCCAAATTTTTAAGTATGTTACTCACAAATGTTGAACAGAGTATTCTACATTATATTCTTAAAAAAAGTCACAGTAAAGAAGATCAAATAAATGCAATTTTAAAAAATAATATTCTTGACACCAAGGTCACCAAAAGTTTTTAGCTCATTGGAGCTGAGTTTGTCCATAATCATACTGATACATTATAAATTATTATTCCCATTTAGTGAAGATTTATGTTTGTGCATATCATGGCCAATATGGAGTTACAGTGGGACCACAATTGAGGGTCATAATATATTGGAATACATTATAGGGAAATTTGATCAAGAACATAAATTTACAATTCGTCATATTAATTTGATATACAAATGTGAAGATTCAAGTTTACCAATATCGTAGGCAATGGGACTAGGATGGGGTCACCACTGGGGGTCAAATTATGACCAAGGAATAAATTGGGAAGGTTCTACAATAAATCTTATTGATATGCATGTATCCCATGTAGTGTAGAATCAAATTTGTTCACATCATGGTCTCTTGGGCTATCAAGGGGCTAGCATGAGGATTCAAAACATAAAAAAAAAAAATCCGGAAGAAAAAGGCTACAATAAATAACTTGACTCCAAGCTTAAATACTGTATTTTGTGAAATTTTGGCCCCTGTTTTATTTTAGCATATTTTGCCCTCATTATAAGTGGGCAAATTCAAAGAAAACAGCATTACCTCGATCTTTAGCACATCTGAGTCTGGGCAAATTTAATATGGGACTAAATTAATTACAAGTTCAAAAGGGCAAAAATAACATAGAGAGAAAATATCCATATGTACTGTAATTAAAATTACTGAAATCATGTGTGGAGCTTGATAAGTTGGTTATTACAGTAAGGGGTTTCATTTTTATCTACAAATTTATATGTCCCAAAGAATTAAATGATACTGGTGAGCATTGTGGCCCAAAGTCTTCTTGATATTTTATTCATTTCTATTGTCAAGAAATCTTTAACATTAGAATTGCACTTAACATATCAGAGGTTTATAATACAACAATGAAAAAAATTAATCCCTTCAGTAAGTGCAAGAAATGAAATTTTACCTAGACTTACTACAACACTGGTATATGTATTGTGTTGAAAATTTGGTGGAAACTGACAATTTATGGTGATTTATGAAAACTGTTCAAGTCAGATCACTAAAACACAAGTTTTTTTTTTGGTTTTTTTTAACTGAGATTTCACGTTTCTTGGTATGTAGCGTCCTTGAGTTGATAAATGTACAGCTAGCTGATCCCCTCTGAATAGACAAAACTAATCATAACATTTGTCATTCCCCAGGGGGGCATACTCAGAGCAGTGACTGTCAAATACTGTCAAAGTCCTAATAAATTCTAAATCATTGATCTATTCAAATCTATATTACAGCTGATTGATAGCGTTTATCAGTGGGCTATAATGAGAAGTCCTAATTTGTTGTTCTCTCAATGATTAACTGCCATGTCTGACTGTCAGAAATTCAGGTAGAACTATAGCAAGCCAGCTTAAATAGGCCACAGATCACTGTTAATTATTCAGCAGAAGTATGTCAGATATATTTTTTTAATGATAGCACTCTTGAAATGATGGAAACAAATGCCTTTTCAGGTTAAAAAACTTTGTCATTTGTTTTGTATGAATATTGATGATCTACAAAAAATTGAACTTTTAAAATTTTCATTTGTTCTGTGTGAATGAGCTAGCTATTAGATTTTTTTGTTGATTGAACAAATTGATGGGAATTTAAGATGATTGACACCTTGATCTTGCATTAGAGATCTTGAGAGAAAAAAATATTTAGAAATGCTTGTTAGACATTAACATTTCACAGAAACTTGAAAAAAAAATTCTTTGTTGACAAAGGGCACATTCACTGCTTCATTAAATACCCTGTATTGCTGTAAGCTGTACATTTGGCAGATAGTTCCAAATTCATCCTATCTTTTGTGAAGTCTATCAAATTTCACAGCCAGGATCATAAAATTCAAAGTTGTTTTATTATAAAATTAATGAGTTTTATTTAAATCTCTCAATCTTATACCATGTTGTAAATGTAATGTGCACCTCTAGTGTGACAATGCACTGTATTTCATTGACCTTGAATAAGTTTGTTTCAATAAGGTCAAGGGCAAATGATTTGAAGATATAACAGAAGGTTTAATTGGCTCTGTTGAAAATGAATTCAGATGTTGAAAAATTTTTAAGGATTTATTTATACTAATTAGCATATAATATTTTCAATTTTTTAAGGAATGTTACATTTTGTAAACATGGATATTTACTTCGGTCATTAAGCATACAAATTACTGGTAGTATCAAAAACCATATTGGGGTGATATAAGGATAATGTTTAATAATGCTGACTAAATATATACAAAGGCATTGGTATGTGGGAGATTACAGGCACAATATAACAAGTGGGTGGTAAGTATTTTAATTACTGTATTATTCTTCTACATATGTAAATTCAAAAGCAAGAAAGTGGTGGCTCCACACATATGCAAAACATTTTTAGTAAAAATATTTGAAGGAATTAATTGACATGACTTAGAGGCTTGAATGTTACTCACTTCAACTAAGAACATTTTCTTTTCTTAGTTATGTTTATCATGAATAAGAATTTGTCCCATTAAATTTTGAAAGAATATATGATTGATTGGTTCTGATGAAGAGGGGGGAGAGAGAGGGAAAAAATCTGGATATGACAGGAGTTGGCAAACAGTAATAAAAGACTGATTTCTGGCTTGTCAGAGTTTTCCTGATCAGATTTCATTTAATGAAATTTTTCGTGATGGATTGGTACCCGGTTCATTCGCCTGTCAGAGGGATTTCCTTTATACAAACGCTGAGTAATATCTGACGGTAATAAATCACTCACCCAGGTGACATTTTCTGTTTGATATGAAAAGATTTTAAATAATACTTCCCCCCACGGCTAGTGTAAAGTTCTTCAGTAAATTTGCAGGTTCGTACAGCATCTGTCTTTTTATAGGCAATGACCAATATTGGCAAATACTTGTTATAAATTATTTTGACATGTTCTCAAAAAAATTCAGGGGGGTAGGCCAGGGAATGGCAAAGCAGAGTTGGAATGTTTGCAGACTGAAAAAAAAAAAAATAATGCCTCATCAATTTGAGAGAAAATCTTCCCTCTACAATCATTAATTTTTGACATTATAAGGAAGAAATTTGAAAAAAAAAAACAAAAAAAAACAAAAAAAAAAAAAAAAAACAAGCAATTTTTAAAATGTCCAATCCTTTTTGTTAAACTTCCCTTCCATTAATATGCAGTGATAGTGTAATCGCTAAGGATAAAGTCAAAAAGTAAAAAAAATGTTGTATGACAGCACGACCACATCATGTATTCCAGCTAATTAATTTTACCTGTATTGAAGTTTCTTTTAGGATATTTATATAGATATAAGACTTAATATGATTGGTATCTATTATAACTTTTTAGAGATGAATTGAAAAATCTTTAGGTGTAAAATCTATGTGTTTTTATCCCCTGGAACCTCCAATGTTATGTAGGGTGATGAAAAGTCTTAAAGATCACCAGTGACAATGATAACCGCAAAAAGCTGTGAATGTTTGTGATTTTTTTTTTTTTTTTTTTTTTTTTTTTTGGAAAGGGGGGGGGGGTGAAATCCTCTAAACATTCTGTGTACAAGAATAAAATGTGTCTATTTTTTTTTTTAGTAAAGGCCATGCAACCATTACATCACATTCTACCAATAGTGAGATATATTTATCTCTATGATTTTTAGACTGAATTGCCAGAGTTATTTGTTTGAATTTCTAATGTTAAATTTAAAAAGATGAAAACAAACAAAGCATGATGACACTGTCCCATCAATCATGCATTGTGATGCGTCATTGATGCCAGCGTATTGCGGATGCTATTTTTAACAGGTTCGTCACTTCTTAAGTACTATGATTATACATTGTAAAAACTGATTGATTGCTAGGACTCAGAAGTTTGTGAAGATGTCCTCCCACCTTTTCCTATTTTATATTTTTGTAATTTTTTTTTTTGTTATCATTGGTACATTCATAAAATACCGGTAAATGCAAGAAATGTTTCCAAGTCATATACCAGTTACCTGAGGTTGCTTTGGGCTGACAATGACTCAATTTTTGTACTGAACAATTCTTTGATTTTACTGAGTACTTCTGTTCTATTAAACAAGATTTCTACTGATTTTGCTTGGTGGTAATCTTGGAAATATATTAAGTAGCAAAGGGTACCTGTTATAAATTTTCTTCATTTACTAAGATGATTCTCTCTCTATCTATCTGATAAAAAGCATGTATTCCCCCTTTGATAATCCCAAATTCTTTTTCCTCCATAAAATCAAAAAAAATATCATGAACCTGATCTAGAAAGTACATAAAATATTTCTGTGTGGAAAACAAATTAATTTCACTTGATCCAAAAATTAGAGAAGACCAAATTTGGAAACTTTGGTCCAACAGAACACCCTCCTACAATGACCAGCAGATATTGTAGTAGATGGGCCCCCAAGGTGTTACAAAGCTTCAGAAAGTGCATAAATCTAGATTCCGTTCAAAATGTCTTGGACACCTTTGATGCACACCGGAAATGTGCAGTCATTATTTCAGCACACCTGTCGCTCAGTTTCAATGTCAGCTTTATCTCATTATAGGTGATTGAAAGCATTCTACCTGGGGTGTTACAATTCCATCATTTTTTTCTCCACAAAACATTAAATCAGATTATTTTAATAGCTCTGTGGTACATTTGTTATAGTTCATTTTTCACCCTTGTTGACTTGATCAACAAAAGGAAAAGGGGAAATCTCCTGGACTCTCAATGACAAATGGAAAAAATATTCCAGAACCAAGTGAGTATTTATTGACATGTAAGTTTCTTGTCTGGCTTTTCGGACCCAGGAACACTCCTTTTGTGGCCTGCGGCCTGACACCTACTTGAAGTTTTGATAGACAGCGAAGTTTATGCAAAATCAATACATCTCGCTCATTGTCAATTTCTGTCAACCTGACTAATATGTCAGACTCAAAAGGCTCGAAATTTACAACGGGTTGACAGGTGAAAATTGGAATGAATTCAAACAAAGCTCTTCAGATACAGTTCTGATCCTCTGGGAGGTACTGACTGATCGACAGGGCCTTCTGTTCCATCATTCTTTCTGTACTCACTCTGTATTATTTGAACTATTGGTACAGTAGTTCTAATCCTGATGACATTTTTATCAGTTTTTTTTTCCCCCAAGAAAGTTTATTTCTAGATTTTTTTTTTTATCTATCATTTGTTAAAAAAAAAAAATTAAATTGCACCAGTCTTCTTTGATGCCAAACAATTATGTTATAAGCATTTTTTTTTTAAATCATGTTAACTTTTGAGCTTTGCAAAGGAAGTCACACTTTTTAAAGAGATATGAACTGTTCAGATGATTGACAACATTTATCTGTATGCATTTTTGAAATCAAATAAATTTTTAAAACCCTGTCAAAAAGCATTGATAAAGTGTTTTGAAGGGTGTAATTAATTAAACATGTTTATCAGATATCAGTCATCCTGTTTATTAAGGTTTTTTTATATTTTTAAATTCCACACCTCTCTTACATAAATTTATAACTAGAAGCAGTGTTAGTTTACTTATTATCATTTGATTTATATGGGTGACACATCATGTGCTCTGTTTAGTGGGAAAGAGAGAAATGGCAAGTTAATGTTTCCCCTCCTATCTGATTGTCTTCCAGATCAGGGTGACTTCATTATTTTTACATCCGAGAGACCGTCTGTGCCACTCGGTGGTTGAAGATCAACATAAAAACTGTAACATCTGCCTTAAGCCAGGACCCCTCACACAAAAAAACGGTTATGCCGATGTAATGTTGCATGTATTGTTTTGTTTGCTTTGCAATCATTTATCTTGTTGATGAGAGGAAGGCAGAATGCTTGGCTGTCTCGTGTAATCAGAGTCGTCAGTTTCAGAGGGCCAGTCATACCTGTGAGTTTCATTGTACACCTGTCTAGTCTCCGATCAATATTTCCTCATCAAATGTTTGTTGATTTTTTAAAAAACCTGTCGACTGAAGCAAGCTACTTGTCAGTTGCACAAACGAGATGCAGTTAACAAAGTGACAGCAGTCGGTAAGCTGAGAATTGTGTGGGGAACTACTCGAGATGTGGACTCGGCTCACTTGAGATGATAGGCACCTGAGTGAAGGATACTCGTGTTAATGTTCATTGTGTTTGGGAAGTGTGATTGTTGATAACGTTTTAATTACTTTCTAGGAATTAGTTAGTGTCACTTTGGATTATCAACATTTTTGTGTTTAAGTAAGAATTTGGCATTTAATTCCTAACCCTCTGATTAAGTTTGAAACGTTAGCAGGAAGTTTATGAATGGTGAGGGTTAAGCAAACAATGCAACTGAAAATTGTCCAAGGTAAATATAAGTTTTATTTTATAAAGTTGAAAAATTTAATTAAGATGCTATAAAAAATGGAAATTTAATTATAACAAAGGTTGAAAAAAGATTTTACACATTTGTTTGATCCTACCCACCCAACAATTTTCCATTTCATCTATAATGATTTATATCTCTAAAAACATTGAGCAACCTATTTAATTATTTTGACAATAGTTCAGTAGCTTATTTGTTATTGGAAGAAAATACACACAGTGGTTAAGGGCATTGATGCTGAGCTGTCTTTATGTCAGCACTCATTACTTATGGTACATTCCATGTAGTGTTGACAGATTATTTCTGTAATCAAATGGTACATCTGTCAGTCTTTATCAGGACAGACGACCACTGCTTCAGTACTCGCCCTCTACTTCAGCCCTCAGTCACTACACAGACAGTTGTCAAACAACACAAATAAAAAGAGGATTTACTAAAATAACTGTCAAAACATGCTAAAACTGTCCAACGCACTGCATATAAGATGTGAATTTGAAATGTTAATTTGGGGAATTTAATTTCAATCAAAGCTGAAGTATCCTTGAAAAGGTCCATCTGTGCATTAATTAGTGTCTTGATTAATTAATACTGCATTGTCTATTGTGTGTAGAGAGTAATTGAGAGATGACAGAGAGTCATCATTAATATGAGAAAGGGGTGTCAGTTGATTTAGACAAAACCATCATTTCATCTTGGTCTCCCCATTAGTAAGCTGATGAAATATAATGCTGGGGTCAAGCGGACACATCAACATGAAGATACAGCTGGACATGGGGTGTCACTTACAGTGGCTTGTCACCTGTCAACTAAAGCTCATCAGCTTGGCGTTAAAGAACGCAGGTGTACGCCAAAGGAATCTCGGTCTCACAGCTCAAGGGGAATAACTCTCGCTTATCTGATGGTCCAGTAGGTTATCTTGTTTGGGCGCTGGAGGTGGACTGACGTGTTTATTAATCAGTTTGACACATGGACAGCACTTTCATGTGTGTTTTATGGGCCACAGACAAACATGTAATAATTGTGTGGCAAATCGTTGTGTGATGGACAAAAGGGAGGCTAACTTATCCGGCTCTATATCTTCAGACAGGTAGTTATCTGTTTTGCATAGTGAATTTCATAGATGAAAATATTCCAGATTTCTCTAATTGAAGAAGAGAGAATTAAATGTGTTGGGTCTAATGTAGGAGTTGAATTGCATAATGATGACAGTTTATTTACATGTTGCTTACAGCACCATGACATATCACAGTGTAAAATTGACATTTGTGGAAAATTGGACCAACAGAAGACAATTAGAATAAACATAAATTGTCATCAGTCTTAATGACTGATTCACCTATCACTCATTTTAAATCTCTTGGTTTGAACCAGACTGAACACTCTCTTTCATAATCTGTTCAGACCTTAGCATGTGACAATGCTGTTTTCATGTTCTTTGGAATAAAGTATATTTCTTACGGACATTATTTTTTCTTAAAAGGTGTTGTGTTTGTTCTATGGGATTGGATTTACTCCATGATTTCCGTTGACTGCTACAGGTTTTTTTTTAATTTATTGTTTAGTAGAAGGACTTAAAAAGAAATAAATCTCCCAAATTAAATAACTTCCCTTTCTTCTGTCTCTGTTTGCAAGTTTGTATGAAGTTATCAGGGAAGTAGTTCATCAGGATGATATTCATTAAGGAAGTTAAAGAAAATGCATTTATATTACTTCTAAAATTATTTAATGTTTTGTTGAGTTTTATTAATTTTATTTTTTACCTTGCAACAGGAACAGCTGTCCTTTGTACATGTTGTAAATACGTGTTCATGTGCTGATACAACTTTAATTAAGATTTTTTTTCTTCATTTTTTCAGCCTCTGATGATGATCAGGGATCAGATGGTGACAATGAGGATGAAACATCAGATGATGAAAGAAAGTTAAAGACTTTACCTCTCAATGAAAAATCAAACTCAACTGAAGTAGACTCAAAAAAATATTCAAACACAGTCCCAGAACCGCTGGAAAGTGGTACCTCATCAAATAATAATCAGGAGGATTCATTAGAGAAATCAGAGCAGACGACATCTGAAAAACCTAGTGATAGTTCTGAATGTGACAAAATGACTCTGAAAAAGGAAGATAATTCTAAAAAGGAACCTGAAAAACGTCCTGAAACACCACCATTGAAAAGACTGATGAGGCAAGATCCATTGCCCTTATTTATGAGTGACAAAGGCCCATCACCTCCAAAGAAAATTTACCGAGATGAACTTTATTACAAAAAATTTGCCGTCCCATATTTTGCAACACCATCCATGGTCAAACATGCACCCACTCACCCTAGACAAGCAATTCTGAAATCCAAACACTACTCCAACAAATTTCCAAAGCATTTCAATCCATCCAATCCATATTCATTCCCAAAAGTCCATTCAGAGGATCAACCTTTAGACTTGTCTACAAAAGGATCATCCAAATCCAGTTCATTTGTGGACACAAGGAAATCAGCAGGAAAGTACACAAATGGATTCCTCTCAAATAGTTCTAGTCTTCAGAGTCTGCAAAGACGATTTGGTGGCATGGCAGGATTCCGCACCAGTCGCCGACCAATGAGTGGAATTCTCACAGGATTACCCTCCACTATTTCCCAGAAATCTCATTCAAATTCTCAGAAAAAAATCTATAATGATCTCACATTAAGTCAAAGTCATAAGAGTGAAAATAAGACTTCAGATTCAAAAGATCCAGTTTTAAGGGAAAAACTGAAAAATGAAGTTGACTCAAAAGCTGCTAGTGAAAAAGACCAGAATTCAAACATAACCAAAACAGGAAAGGAGAGTTCAGAGAGTATTGACAAAGAAGAAGACAACAAGTATACAATTCACAAGTGTTCTTGTCAGAAAACCTATAGTACCCTATATGGACTTAGCCTTCATTTACAGGAATCTGGACATCTACCAGCGGGGACAAAACAGACCAACCTAATGGAGTATCCAAAACTAGTGAGAGGGCAAGACATGTGGCTTAACCAGGAATCTGAACAGACCAAAAAAATTCTTAGATGCATTCAGTGTGGTGAGTCCTTCAAATCTCTACCCATGTTAACTGTTCACATGATGCAGACACAACATTACACAAAAATCGTTACATCTGAACATGGGAGGCGGTCACACAAGTGTTCTGTTTATTGTGACCGGGATCTGGACAGGGAGTGTATTTTCAAGTGTAAGGTGTGTAATAGTGCTTACAGTGACATGGAGGGCTTGGCCAACCACATGGTTCTCTCTGGTCACCACAAAAAGAAAATGCACCAAATGTCGCCTTTTTCTGATTTCAAATTAAAACTGCCACAAAAACGGTACATCCGGGAGGAGCAGATTGACAGGTCCATGTCACCTGTAGGAAGCACTCATGAAGAATCTAAGGCTAAAATTTCCCGCCAAAGTTCTCCACTGAGTGATCAATCCAGAAGTCCCAGCTCAAATGGGGCTTCTGAAGATAGCAGAATCACCTGTGAAAACTGTAGTGAGAAAATTGAGACTGGAAAATTTGTTGATCATGTTCGAGTTTGCTTATTATTGTCCAAATATGACTCAAATTATAAAATTTCAATCAAAAAAGAAACTGTCAAGAGAGAATTAGAGGACTCAGAGAAAAACATGGTATCAGGCTTGCAAAAAGATAAAGATTTTGAGACTGCAAAAGATGGAAATATTGAAGTAAAAGTGAAAAAAGAAGTGGAAGAAAGTGATGAATCTCCAAAAATGGACACAGATTTGAAGAAAGTTGATACTTCAGAATTTTCTGCTGCAAAAATTGATGATGGATGTGGAGATTGCAAAAAGTTGGACATAATAGACCCCAACCTTGGGACAGATGAGGACATTAAAGAAGAGAGCTCTGCTCTATCTGCCATGGAGAGTTTCATTCAGAGAAGCTTCAAATCAGAGTTCAATTACAGAAGAGGTTCTGTGAAAATGGGATCTGCAAACAAAGAGCAGGTAGGCCAAATATCACAAAAGCCCCTTGAGCGATCTAGTCCATCTATAAGACTTGAAAAATATCAAAAATATTTCCATTACTTTTATTCAAGCGAGTCTGATGAAAAAAGTTCCTTGGAGGAAAAATCCTCTACTGATGACATTGGGAAGCTAGAAAAAATGTGTAAAGAGGTGCAAGGATCCAAAAGTCCTAATGTGGAACAAACAAAAGAGACCCTGAGCACTCCTAAGCCAGAGATAAATGGTGAAATCCTTAGTAGCAAATATCTGAATCTGGATGAGGAAGAGAAAAATAAGGACTCATCTTCATCCTCATCCTCAAAATCTTCAGCTTTAGACTCTCTCAGTAGTTTTGTATACAGTCAATCCCTAACCAGTGAACACCCATTAGACAGTCTGCAGAAACTCTTAACAAACAGTAACATTCCTAAAATCATGCCATCACATTCATTGAAAACCTTTAACCATGTAGAAGCTTCAATGTCAACTAGTCCATTGAATCTTTCCCTAAAAAGGGAACTGGACGATGATGACTTGGACTTTTCTGATGGTAAAGACAGTTTCTCTGATCAAGAGAGCAGCCATAGCAGTGACAGTGAGGCTAACATGGACTACCGCTGCGCCGCCTGCAGCCGCCATTTTGCCTCGAAAGGTTCCTACAGGTATCACCTTAGTCGCTGCCATCTTTCCTCTGTCAAAAAATATGGAATTAAAGAAGCCTTCAATATGAGCCCTTATATCTACCTCCCTCTAGATCACACTGCCAAATTCTCCAAGTATTACGAATTGGCTCAGGAGCTTGCCAAGAAAGGGAAGTAATCTAGGGGACTATACCTTTTAAACTTTTGAAAAAACTCATAAATTCCGATGGTCTTTTTTTTTTTTTTTTACTGCATTTCCCCAAAAGGCAGCACTATAATTCAGTCAGAAGATCATTTAGGGATCATTGTGTGATATATCTTAGACAAAAGTACATGTAGTTTTAACATTCCAAAAATCTGGTTTCAATAGTGAAATCGGGCAAGAGATGTAGGTGTCTGCATGTGATTTTTCTTTTCTTTCTTTTTTTTTTTATATGTACTATAAAAGGTTTTGTTATATAATTAATATTTGTGGAAAATAGTGGCTTTGAAATTTTTGATAATGCACTAGAATGTAATGCAAGATGACAAAGTCTTAAAAGTTTTTCCTCTTGTAATGTTTTATTTATGTGCTAATTTAAGTCTATATCCCAGTGTGTTGAAAAGTTTAATCATACAGCTCTATGTCTGTGTAACACCAAAGTTTTATGGAAATCCATGTTCAGAAAAGTTTTAAGATGAAGGATTTCATTAGCAAGACTAAAAAAGGAATTTTTGTGGGTGATAAATTTTTTTCCTCTAGGTATATGACACATACATATATTCTGCATAATATATTGTATAGAATGAACCATTTTGGAATGTATAATTTTTCCAACTAGTTTGTGTAAATAGCTATGCTCTGGGCAAGTAGCAATGTATGAATTAGTTTCTGTCAGATGTGCTTAGAATGGATTTTGGGCTGTAATTTTGGTTGACAGGAAAACGTGTTTTATGTTCTCTGATTAGGAAAAAGCTGAAATCATTATCGGTGTTTGACTCCCCTCATTACAAGATGCATCAAATCACAAAAACGCCTTTCCCCCTCTCAGAGAGAAACTCCTAAATGTCAAGTTATACAAAACATGGGCAATAAATATACTGTTATCTATCATGTTAGAAAATTCTTGCAGGGAGAAATTGATAATTTCTCTCTGTGAAAGAATTGGCTTGAATACTATCCAAATTACACAAGATTTATGTAACAATTTGTACTTTTCATATCAGAATTACTGTTTTGATGGTCACACTGCCTTATTAGATAATGATATCTATAGTAAATATTTTCATATAATTTTTTTTAGAACAAACAAAATTGAAAGTCATGATAGAGGGAACAAAGAATTAGTTCACTTTCTTTGATGTTTAAGACACATCAATCATCTGATATGAGATTATATGTACTGGTAGTTCATCATCGTTATTACAGAGCAAAATTTGGGTTGATTTTGATGGACAACTGTTTATAAGTCCGTCATTAATATCAACAACAGCACCATGCTTTATTCTTGATCCACCCACCTTATGAACTGTGGTTTTGACTAATGGTGCTAAATTTTCAGGTGTTTTGACACTGACATCAGTCAAATTTTGAAATCCTTGTTTATATATTAAGGAGTGTTATTTAATGTTTATCACATAGTGACATGATTGATGGAAAGTAAAAGTACAGGTTAGAAAAATAATTGAAAAATGAATGTGCAAGATTTCCTGTCAAAACTTAATGGGCTTATTTTGAAGGTTGCTCCTTTTTTTCTTATCATACAAAGAATCCTGAATGACAGTGTCTTCAACAAATCATGGTTCATGTCTGAGTTTTGAAATCCATATATATGAAATATATGTGTATAGGCATAATTTTGTTATAATTGTACATATTTAATGATGTTTTTGTGTGCTTTGATTACATATCATTTTTTGTTACTGTACTGTGCTCTTTCTACTACTCATTTTTTTGAAACCTTATTCCAAGTGCCAGCTTTTTGTAGTTAGTTTTTTTTTATTACCCAATTTACAAAGTATCCAAAGATTTAGTTATAAATCAACTTAGTAGTCACTTCCAGGTAATAAAAATTGCCTTCATACCAAATTTTTATAGTTTGAAAAAAAAATTGATTTCAGAAAAAATGAGTTTTAAAGCCATATTGATGCAATCTAACAAGGTTATATTTTCAAATGACATTTTCATTTGACAGCTCTTGTTAAACTGATGACATGGTCATAAAAATGGCAGTTAAAGTCATGTACGTCAAAATCAAGTGATTTGTGGTACACTTATTAAGTGTCTATCCATTTTATTTATTGTATCAACTTTTGTGTATTCTCATTATTAACCGTTATATATTTTATGTTTTACTTATTAAATCAAATGATATGGACACAAACTTATCATGAATTAAATATACAATACCATGAAAATTTTTTGTTATTTTGTATTTTTCCAAATTTTCCTGTGGAAACTTTTTTTCATTTCAGCCATAGTGTGTAGAATAAACCATGACTGCCTAACCTATAGAACCAAACCCTTCTAACTACATATTTTTTTGATAGAAACAAAATTCCTGTGTATGGCACAAATGGTAGTATTCAGTTGGCTTAAAAAAAAAAATAGCTACAAAAGTTTCATTCCAACAACCTGCATGACAAATACAAAGTATTGCAAACTTTTTATATTGATGATTTGTTAAAATTTTCTTAAAATCCTTGTTTGTAGGAATAACAAACTAGAGGTACTGTGAGCACTGAGCTCACTAGATAATACCTCCCGCCTCCCATATGATTATAATGGCAGAGACCCGAAATAAGTGTCAGATCAAAAAGTAAAATAGGAGTTGCACAATGGCACTATGTAGCAAAGATTCTGTGAAAGTCTCATTAAATTTCGTTCAGTGGTATAAGAGGAGTTGCGGATAAGAGATGGGTACCCCAAAGCATAACAGACAGAAGGGCAGACGTACAGACATCCTGGTCACTATATACCCTCCCACTTTTCAAGCGGGGGGTATAAAAACACACATTACACTTGATGGAATCAAAATAAAAAACAAAAACAAAAAAACACTCAGGCCCCAAAATCATAAACAGTTACTGAGAACACTGGCTTAAGTCAAAATTTCAATTCTGTATAACTTTTGAAATGATCAAGAAAATAAAACCCAAATTTTCATTGAGTGTTTGAATATTTTACAAAGTTGCAACATTTCAAGCATGTTTGTTTAATTAACATCAAGATATTCAAAATCTATTTTTTTTCTGTTCATGATCTTGAGGCCAGGTTGCATCGATATCAGAAATGAGCTACCTATGTGTCTTTGTCATAGAGTTCATACCTCAGCAAGTGACTGTCACACAGGCCAAAAGCAGTCTTGTCACAATATGCTCCCAATCCTTTTCAGTTTGCATTTTTTCCTGCCAGTGATCTTTAAAGTTAGATGCTACAAGCAAGCTTTTTTTTAAAAAATAACAACTAATAAATGTTTTTATATATGTAAACTAAATAAGTTTATTGTAAGTTTAATTTCTTAATAATGTCCTATAAAATTACATAGATTTACAAGGATGATACTTTTTTCTTTTTTTTTAATATTTAAGAAATTTGATTTATGAATAGTTTACATCCAAAATAAGCCCAAAAATATATACCAATCCATGCATCCATTTTTTGTTTGTTTGTTTGTAGCATGTGTCCTTCAATTGTACAAATGACTTTAGTCAAGGACATGGCATATCCCAGGTGATGAGCAATCTTCTGATCACCATGACTCCATTTTTTTTCTTTAAGAAAGGTATGATCCAGACACAAATTGTAATCTAATAATGACCTTGAAGTTGACCAAATGACCTTATCAAGATAGTGAGCAATGTGTGTGTCAAGTATAAGCTATCCATAATTGTTTTCTATAATAACGAAAGTTAAGGACTAAACACAGATATAACATCTTAAAATTGCTGGCATGGCCGTAGGAACTGGGGGGAGGGGGGGCCCCAATAATTTTGCCAATATATAGTTTACTTTAGAAAACAGCTATACTATATGCTTGTGCCCCCTCAATGAAAACGTCTGATGACCCTTTTTTTTTTTTTTTTTTTTTTTTGCTTGTCAAGGAATTTTTGGTAGTTGATAGTGCCCCCTCAACTGAAAATGTATAGCTGAGCCCCCCAAAACTGAAATTGCTTCCTACGGGCCTGGCTGGGTCAGGTCTCAAACTATCTGTGTTGTGTTAGCTTTCATCATGTCCCTGTAAAAAAGCTATTATACAGAGAGATGGATGGACATTGTTATAACTTTTCAATTCTAACCTGATCTTGATGAACTTTGAAACAAACCTAATTTTCCTGATTGTGATCAGAAACACAGTTCCACTTTTCCACAATTCGACACTGCTTTTCCGTGAAAAAAATTCTGCTTTTCTGCTACAAGTAATACTGCTGTTCCCCAATTAGATTTTTTGCTTTTCTGTGACTTATTTTACCATGTACCTCTTCCATAAGCTGGGTAAAACCTGTTATCCACTGCCTACCACAGGGGGGTGGAAGTATTTGTTTGTTTTGTTTGTTTGTATGTTGTTTAACGCCCCTTACGAGAATTTTTCACTCATATGGAGACGCCACCACTTGCCGATGGAGAGCTGCAAATTTTGTCTTATACTCGGCACTTACGGCCATTGAGCAGCGAGGGATCTTTTTCGTGCCAGCACCTACTGCGACACGGGACCTCGGTTTATACGGTCTCATCCGAAGGACCGGTCTCCACGTCCCACAGAGGGATTCGAACCCGCGATGTAAGGATCAACTCCTTACTCCGCGACTCTAGAGCAGACGCTCTAACCACTGCGCCACGCGGGCGACGGACGTGGAAGTAGGACTGTCTTGTAAAACACTGGATAAGACTGTCACAATTGATTTAAAACCATTAACACTGTATAAAACAAAGATCAAAAACAAGCATTGGTCTAGATCTTAAAAGATTCAGAGCAAATATTGCATGCTTTCACATTTTCCATATATAATATTTGTTTCTGTATGAACAATTTTTCATAACATCTAAAACCTATCATCGACCAGTGTAAAATGCGAATTCCATTCAATTTTTATCACACTGTGAGTTAGTACTTACTACGGAGTAGAACTCTTTGGGGGAAATACAAGTAAACATTGGCTACCATTTGATGCTAAGCCCTAACCATGACCATTTAAAATCATGGAAAGCAGGTATCAAAAAAAGGAGCTCACATATAACAAACGGTAAAAACCAATTGCAGAAAAACAGTGTGAAATAGTTGTGGAAAAGCAGACAGGTTGCAAAAATAAAATTGCAGAAAAGCAGGACAGCCATCAGAAAGTATATCAGAAAGTATGAAAGCAATTTTGTACTTTTATTAACAAGAGGCCCAAGGGCTTTTATGGTTACCTGAGTATAATCAACCCCTGTGAAGGACCCATAGCAGTACATAATAAAGTGAAATAAACTGATAGATGATGTGTTGCTCCTAAAGAAGAGAAATAGGATGAACAGGGATCAACAAAAGTAGTACATGTACTTCGCAACAACTCAAAGATATATTTACTTGCCTGTGCTTGCCAGTATTAATGCACTACCATTTGTCACCATCACAAGACTAAACAACACAATGGTGCTTGAGCAATAAAACAGCATACACAAATTAATCTTGCACAATCTCATTCACATTGGCCTCTCTTGGTGTTCTAATAACATCTAATTTACAAATAAATACAGCATTTTGTCTCAATTTAGTTAACTATTGATTACAAGTCTACCTGACCAGTACTTTTTGTATTTATACATTAAAATTTGTGTAATTCTTTTATTCAGTATTGACCTGACGATTACATTATTTACAATAATTTTATAATTATCATAGGTGAATAGCATTGGAGAATAACTTTTCTCAAAGTAGAGTACAGATTTCCCTACAAGATCAATAGAATCCTCCCCAGCACAAGAACACATGACCCAGTGTTCAAAAAAATTCCAAATCTGGCTAAAAAAAAAAAAACTCTTGTTCATTACACCTTTGTACTCTGTTTGCCTCTTAGAGGTCCAGGAGTAGGGAACCCCTGACTTAAGGCCATGGATTTCACAATTCTGGTGGAGGGCTCAATGCTTATTACAATCATGCCCACAGTTTGATTGCTTCCAGGAGTTAGGAAAATTTTAAAAGATTGCATTAATTTTGATGGTTTTAGGCAGGGACCAAGATATTCACAATTTTTCCACTTCACCCATAGATGCTATATACCAAAATTGGTTGAAAATGGTTCAGTGGTTCCAGAGAAGAAGCAATAAATGTTCAAAAGTTTACAACCCACACACAACACATGACGAGGGACAAGAACAGATAGTAATACCGGTAAGTCATCTGAGTGACTCAAGTGACCGAAAAATCCAACCTGAATTCATGCCTATTGAAAATATAAACCTAAATTACTAGACATGAACTGTCCTTACAAAGTCATGTTTCAATATATGCCATTTCTAGCTTCAAGTTACTGTATACAGGGTTATTTTCGTCCTGTGTTATTTTCGCCCTTTCACGCTTGCAAACAATTTTGCCCCGTTTTAAATTCGCCCAGTCTTAATTCTGTTTAAGAAATTATACTGTGTTCTTTGAATTTGCCCCGTTTTAAATTCGCCCACCTGTGAGTAGGGCGAAAGAGGCGAAAATAAAATGGGGGCGAAAATTTCCCTGTATACAGTAACTAGAAATATGTCCATAAAACAGAAATACCCCATCCAAGGTTCATTAGTAATAAATGCAACATGAAAAGAAATGTGTACCTTACTTCCTTGTTTAAGATTAGGGTAAACAAGGAATAGTGGGGTCAAGGTCACAGGGAAAGTTAAGGTCAGAAAATTATGACACAGTTGAATAGCTCTCGCCAATTTGTATTAGTGTTTGAAGTTTGATAAACATTTCTTGAATAATTTCTTTGAAACTGTGTTTTAAACACAACAAATAGCAAGGTTAAAGGTCATAGGGAAGGTCAAGGTAAAAAATTTTGACACAGTTTACAAGTTCACACCAATATGTATCAGCTTATGAAAATTGATAAAAATTATCTTGATTTGTTTCTTTGAAACTGTGCTAAACATAACTTTAAGAAAAGTGAGGTCAAAGGAAAGACCAAGGTCAAAAAGTGTTGATGCAGTTATAGCTGTCACCAATGTTTATTGGCATATAAGGTTTGATAAAAATATTTTGAATAGTTTCTTTGAAACTGGGCTAAATGCAAAGTGTGATGGACAGAAGGATGGAAGATGGACTTGATAAACACTACTTGTATATGCCCCAGCCACACTCATAGCTGGGCATAAAAATAATCCATGATAAAAATCATATATAATAATAACTTTGAAACAATTCTCTTGATTCAAATTAAAAGAAAAGAATTGGATTAGACTGCAGGATGTAGTCTGAGACAGGTGATCCAGATAATTGTCTAAAAATATGTGGGGGTAATAAGCAAAGTTAACATGATTACATATCCAAGTAATTAATGTCAAACATGTTGCAATTCATTTGGTGGTCATTAAACTTCTGGACATAAAATTTTTAACATATTTTAAAAAAAATCCAGTATCTTTTTTTCAATAAATTGAATTTAAGTGACTTCTTGAAGGTTTGGGCAAAAATCATCTAACCAACACATGAAGATAATGATGCAATGACTCAAAATGTCCTGCAACCGAAAAATGTTGATTTAGGTGAAAATTCTTGAGAGGGCATTTGCTGCTAGCTTTGACAGGTGCTTACAGGTAAAATATACTAATAAAATGGCCAGACAACAGGTGACTCATCAGTTGATGAAAGTAAACTAATCTATTTTAAAGCTTACTAACTGTGCACCTGCTGTTTAACTTAATTTAGAGAATCTTAAACTAATGACCTTGTTTTATTAGGTTGACATTTGACCTGGAGTTACCTTGTGCAAGGTGATGGAGAAACGGAGCTGGGCTTTTCTTTGTCCAGTGCTTTATGGAAAGACAATGTCCCATTTGAAAGACCATTGTTTCAATGGTGATGACATAACAATATAAAGATGAACTTTAAACATCCACAGTGGGGGATCCAGGATTCCTTACAAAGGGTAGGCCCATTAGGGCAGGGGTCTGGGGCCCATCTCAAGGCCTCCAAAATAATCCAGGCCAAAGCCCTGGTGGGGGGCCCTGGGGCGAAGCCCCTGAAAGCTCCCAGATTTTAGGTCTTCGTTAGATCAGTGTTGCAAGTTAATTTAGATGTACTTTATGTATAATAAAAGCAATATCTAACAACAAAAAAACACCGGTATTCATTTTCACTAAATTTCTAGTCACAAAAACAGGGGGGGGCTGGATCCAACAGAGATGCACATTTTGCTGTCATGTAGAAGTGAATCTACAGTCGCTACTCTTTCAGTCACGTTTTATGTCTCAACTTTGATATCTTAAACCTTCATATATTTTGGAGTTTTTTGTCAGTCCTGCTGAGATCAAGTACAGATGTATTGACAGTACATGTTCTTACAACAGGAAAGATGACATCCATATTTCTGCCAAAAAGTTGTTATTCTGATCTCTATATCAATTATCCTATTTTGTGGTTATAAATGCAGTATTAAGAGCCCTTCATCATGGCCTCTATTTTTAAGCTACTTTTAAACAACAAATATTTTATATTTATGAATATTGATGCCTCCCTTTTCTAAGTTTTACCAAATCAGGAGCAGTAGACTGAGTTTGAAATGATATTTTAAGAATTAAAGAGGATTTTATGTGACCTATTGATGAAAATGACCTAGATTTTGATTTATAATGCATCATCAGGTTATCACTTTCCTTTTTTGTTCTGTATAAGCCTATAGTAGGGTCAGGACATACCCCCAAGTCACAACCAATCATTGTCTCAAGTATAAGTTAAAAATTTCTCCATATCAAAGTGGAGGCTTAAAAAAAATACTTTCATACCTCATGTCCTTAATCAAAATGACTTTGCAGGGTCAAAATACATCTCCAATTCTTTTGACATATTGTGATTTTTATCAATGGTAGCCCCAAACTAATGTCTTTAGCTCATGCACTTGTGACAATATTTGATACCATTTCATTAAAAAAAAAAAGTTGCATAGAGGAATCTTTAAAGATTGCCCAGCAAGTCAACAAAGATATGACTTTAAATAGCATACTTAGATATGTTATCTTATCAATGTGTCCCCATAAACAACTATTGACAACAACTATTGCCATTCCTCTGCAGTACCAAGCCTACCTACCTACAAATTTCCATCCCTGATCTAAAACCATCCCTTCAAAAGAAGCTACAACACCCATGCATGACTAAAACCTTCCCACTTAAACAAAGAAAACCACCCTGAAGAAACTACATAAACCTTGACAAATTAGTTTATCAGGTTAGATAATGGACAACTTTCTAACATTTTCTGCGTTTTCAAACTTTCTAGTGTTGCATAGGTACTTTGCAGCATGTTCATTTTTTAACCTGTATTAAAAGTCTATGAGAGTCCTTAATATATGTCACCAACACTGTATTGTTCCTACTACTTCTCCAGACATGTGACATGCATTACCAAATACCTCCCTCAAAACAAAACAATAACTTATTGTGGTCTGCTTGTATTTACATCTTTACACAAAAATCCACTTGAAAATGAAAAATAAATAATGAGTGAAAATACAATAAACACTAGTGAAAGGTTCAACATTTTATTTTGGAAGCACATCAAAATCAGACTTTTTAAGTTAAAAATTAATCTTACAAAAAGAATTCTTTACAATAAATGTCACATCACCATTTTATTTTACACCTGGATCATTTACCTTGTTTACACCTTAAAGCACACATTAATTAATTAAATAATAAAATTTGATGACTAGAATAAGTTAATATGTTCTGTCATTCACAAGTCTGGTCTTCCTTTATAATTAACAACTTTTTCACAAACCAATCATAAAATTTCCTGTAACTGCAAAAATTTTATCCATGGTACTCTCTGTTTCCTGAAGACTACAGAGACTCTAATTGGCTCTATTTAAAATAACATAACCTTCACACAAAAAAAAAGAAAATTCTAAGATGTTCTTTTAATGATGTTTCTGATTGGTTGCTGTGGAAGCAAGTCCACTTGTGATTGGTTACCTTGGAAACAAATAAAGTTAACAGCATGGTTATTGTGGGAACAATTCCTGAGCCACTTGCTCTAAATTCATCTGATCCTCCTCCACAGTTGATCCCTCCCCCTTTGAATTCATCTCCTCCTCCAGTCCCCCAGCTGTTGGAGGGACATAAAGTGTTTTGGGGAGATTCATGCTGTGTACCATGTCCATGTGGTGTGCCCTCTTTATGTGGGTTTTAAGGTTGCCTTTTTGGGAGAAGGAGAGTTCACAATAATCACATTTATGTGGCTTTTCACCTGTATGTTTTTTAAGGTGGATGTTCAATGCATTCTTCTGATTGAAGGCTTTGTTACAAATCTGACACACAAAAGGTCTCTCTCCTTCAAATAAAAATAATCTTTTTTTCATGTTTACTTTTAACATTACTAACAAGCAATTAACATACAATTACAAAAATTAAAGAGGATTTTTTTTAAAAACATCATGACATGTCTTTGATATAAAAAAAATATGTATCAGTTTGTTTTTTTTTTCACTTAGGTTTCTCATCTTTTTATTTGTCTTCTAAAAATTAAATTTCACTATAACGTCATGTAATACATACACAGCTTTTTTATCATTACCTGTATGAATTCTGAAATGTCTCTCGAGCTGACTTGGCTTCTGAAACGTTTTATCACATTCTGAACATTTGTGTATTGAGGGTTTGGACTGCTTTGATGCTCCACTTGGTGTAGTATGAATACTCATGTGTTCTTTGAGATGGCAGGCCCTCTTAAATCCTTTATGACAGACCTATTAATGACAAACACAGAATTAATTCCTCTGACATCAGTCTTTTTTAATATTGAAGACTCTTCAATCAGATATCCTAAAAGTTAAGGGACTGTAAATTCTTACCCCACATATATGCTGTCGTTCAGCAGAAAAATGCTTCTTTGACTCAACCCTTGGCACTGCATCACTCAGACTGACATTAGCAGACTCACTTCCATGAGTCAGTGTGTCATTAGCATGAGCCAAGCCATCCTGTTCATCTGGATTACCATCCGGATCCTGAAGGAGACCAGTGTTTTCATCATCCACGGATCCCAGGTGTTCCGGATCATCTGCTCCAAGGTGTTCTGAGGGCTCTTCTTCTTCCTCAGAATCATCCAATCCAGAGAGGTCATCATCCTCTTCTTCATCCACTTCCTCTCCTTCCTCAATCTTCTCCATGGCTTCTGATGGTGGAGGAATCTCCTGTGGTATTTCTTGGGGAATGTTCTCTGTTAGTTCTGGGTTTATCTGGGTCACCAAACCCTCAACCTGCTGCAGATCACCCTGGTTCACTGTAATCTGTACAATGCAGAATTTGCATATCAAAGTAAGTGTACTATATTCCTAAATATTCTAAATCCATCTATTTGAAGAGAAATGTTAAAAAAAGACCTTATCTGGCCCTATAAATGCAGGAAAATCAAGAATGTTTAGTGTCCAATGCCTATAATATGAATTGAATTTAAGAAGACCATATCTAGTTCATGAATCTGCACTGTGAGATCATGAATTGAATCACTGTTCCAATTTCATGAAATTTCTTCTAGAATGGCCAATATTTTAGATATTTTAAATGGAACACAACTTCTGATCCAAAGTTTACAAGTATATATATTGGAAAATCTGAACATGACAAATACATGTAGTACACATTTTGATTTCTGGATCAAGAACCCTGCTCAAATATTAATTATTAGTTTAGCATTAGTTTTCCATAAAATTAAAAACTTTGCAATTGCACACACCAAGAGGAATTTAATCTTATCAGTGATGGAAAAAGGGACTCAACTGGATGACACTTGATAACTAGGTTAATTGGTTTACTGACAGGGTCATTTAGTGGATCAAGTAAACCTCACTCTTTATTCAATATCTGCTTAATTGGAATCTTAGTTAGTAGAGTAAAAAGAACTAAAGCACACAATTGTACAAAGCATCTATCCAGCAACATATTGCACTATCTTTAATTTATTATAAGACATGATCCAATATTCTTCCTATTACAAGTGCATTAACATCAAATTTTTTATTATTGTTTTTTGAAGCTAAACAGTTTTAAGTTTACCTGTTGATCAGTAGCCAGTGTCCCATCAGCAGTGACAACAAAAGCATTCGGAGCCCCGTCCTGTGATCCGGTTGGTATCTGGATGATGGACTGTTGATTATCTAAGTTGATGGTGGGCTGAGCCAACACACTTTGTCCTGCCTGGTCTCCCACTGTCTGAATCTACCAATTCAAAGTGTAAAATAAATTCATTGGTACAAAATCTAAGATTTTCCTCATCCTTATCACATCTATTTGTTTGAAGAGATACACTTAACCTGTTTTCTTTAAATTATTTCAATATAATTTTCTCCCTTAACCATCCCTCAAGAAATTTCAGTGGCATATCATTAATAAAATTTTGTTAATTACAGTACTTTGAATTTAATAGTATATTTCTCATCCCTACACATTTTAAGCTGGTCATTTACCTGTAGTCCCTGCACCAGGTTGGGATCAGCCACCTGCATGCCCTGATTGAGTACACTGGGGTTAATGGTGATGTTGACATTTCCTTGTTGTTGTAGCTGCTGCAGTAAGCTAGCATCAATCTGAACAGTCTGGGAGAAGATACTGGGGTCAAGTCCTGTGATCTGTATTCCGCCTTGACCAACACTACCGGTCAACTGTAACTGGACATTCTCTAATCCTTGTAGCACATGGGCAGCTAGAGTGCTCTCTTGGATCTGACCCATGTTATCAGGTAAAGACAGGGACACAGGCATGATGTTAGGTGATTGGAAGAGAGCAGGCTCAATGTTGATCACCTGACCACTGGCTTGACTAGTGCTCATCACATTTTGAATATCCGGAACATTGATCATGTTGATCTGTTGTTGTGGTTGGCTTGACTGGTCATCATCATTCACAAAGGTTGTCTTCCTCTTCTTCGGCAGGTCTGGTTTTAAGTGACCCAATATGTGACTCTTCCTGTGTCCAGAAGTCCTAAATCTCAGATCACAGTGGGGGCATTTGAAAGGCTTGGCTCCTGTGTGCAGCCTCATGTGAACCTTAAGGCTTCCTTTGGTAGAAAATCTTGAGCAGCATATGTGACAGCTGAACTTTTTGTGGTCTGAAAAGAAGACAATAATATGTTACAATATTTACACATCATCTCTGTCTCTTAGATATCCTCTGTATATCAATAAATACCTGGTAGTTAATATTGTGATTGCCAGTTCTGTAAAAGAGACACATTGAACCTACCAGTTGAGAACAATAAAGTTAAAATAAATTCATTGTAGCCCAAAATCTAAGAACAAATGAGAGAAGGGAAATTTGATAAGAAACTAAGGCATTAATCAATCTGATAAAGTCAAGAGTGTTGCATGAGGCTGGCATCATTTGTTTACTATTGCAAATTGTATGCAAACTTCTCAAAAGATTTGGACTATATCAGACTTCAACAGAAGAGAGGGAAAGATAAACCTTCATGTAATAAGTACATAAACAATATATACAACTCGGGCATTAATGGTATGTATATAATACATAATACAGGCTTTTCTTGGGAAAACTTACTGGTCCCATGTGTTTTCATGTGGCTGTCAAGAGTTGATTTGACTGTGAATGAGCGGCTGCAGATCTCACAAGAATAAGGTTTCTCCCCTGTGTGGATTCGGATGTGCCGCACCAAATCACTGGGTTTCTTGAAGGACTTTGGACAGTGCGAACACTGATGAGCATGTTTTGTTCCTGTGTGTTGATCTGCATCTTCATCATTTTTCTGAGAAAGAAAATATTCACTGAATTCTTGATTGAAGGCCAGCAGTGTCATTTAACAAACAAAATCTCAGTGATAAAATCACAATAGAGCTAGTATCTCATAAGTTGGTTGTTTCTAGATTATCTGAAAGTTAAGTCTGACAGACAATCTGATTTTAAAACACTGAACAATAATTCTAAGCTTTAAGGACCCTCTCTACACTGCACCCTATTTTCAGGGTACTTTTGTGTAATTAGACTGACCCACCATTTAACATAAAAATAGAAAAAAATTGTAATTTGAACTGTATCACATAATTTAAAATAAATCCAAGTATTCTAAACATTATATTAGACCAAGATAGAGTATTTGAAAACTTTATTTACATGTATTTTATCCATTTTCCTAAGTAGAGGCAATTTTTCTTTATTATTACTTCATTGTCTTTGAAGATTTTTCCTGAATAAAAAAGGCACGCTCCCTATATTAAAAATGAGTTAGTTAATTTCAAAATATCCTCCTTTGTGCTATATAATTTTTTCAAAGTCCAAAAAACATTTTTCATCGGTGTATAGAGGGTCCTTAAGAAATGTTGTAAAGCATGAAAAAAGCATCCTAATGACAAACAAATATAAAAACGGAAATATTGTTCCTACTGTTAAATAGATAACAATAGTACACACCTCTGCCGAGCTGTCCTTCTTGGAAGATTCCAGGAGGATTTTCTGAGAGAGTGACAAATTGTCCTGTTCATGATCTCTGGTCAACACATTAGTCTGCTCCTCTGATACCTGGACCACAGCTTTGTTTCTGACTCGAGTGGATGGCTGGGGTTCCTCTCCATAATCTACGGAAAAATTATAATGCATTTTACTCTTTTAACTACATAACAGAGTGCAATTTGGTTTATATTGCTATGATTACATACCTTCACTCATTCCAAAATAATTTAAAGTTATCAAAATTAATTTCATAAAAATTCAATCAGTTTTTGAAATTTCATTTGCTTGAATATGCAGTCTTTCAAAATATATACATTATCTATTATCATGAAATAATCTTATGAAAAAGAATTATCAAAACATTAAGTTTTGAGACTGCAGCTGATAAAAATACCTGGTCTGTGTTGCTTTTCATGTCTTTTACATTGGCTAGTTGTTCTAAATGTCTGATCACATTCACTACATTTATATGGACGATTGGAGAATGACATGTGAACATTCATGTGGCGAGTCAAAGAACCATTTGTAGTGAAGGCAGCCTGGCAGATCTCGCAGCGGAAATCCTTTGCTCCCATGTGAGTTTTCATGTGAGACTTCAGGACACCAGACGAGACAAAGTTCTTGTCACAGGTGATACATTTGTAGGGTTTTTCTCCTAAAGCAAAAAAAAAAAGAAAAAAAAAATACAGTATAGATCTAAATCCCATTCACAAAATGTATTTTTTCATTAATTTCTAATTATCAAAATTTACACTACTTGTACTTCCATCATTTATGTTTTATAAGCCAGACAAGATGATCATCAACAGATATATTTCTTTAAATACATGTTCTTCGATTTACCAAGACTCTTTAGAGTTAGTTCTATGTATAATAACCTGTGTGTGATCTGTAATGCTGCTTAAGGTGGCTGAGCTTCTTGAAGACTTTGTTAACACATATATCACAGCGGTAAGATTTGCGACTATGTCCAGTTAGTGTCTCGTATGGTTGTTCAGGCTCGATCCGCTGTCTGTGGATGACGGCACTGGGCTGTTCAGTTTCCGACACTGTCTCAGGTTCTTCTGCCTCTGGTAAAGACATGTCACTGCAAATACCAAAAAAAGAAAATTGCCTTGATACTTTGCCATAATTCATATCTTATCACCTAAAAGTAAGGATAAGTATCATACAGATATTAGTAAGTTGTGGGTTAATACATGTAAATTCAGAGATGGTAGATGGCACCTTTTCAGAATAACTCCTTCTGAAATGAACTATTTTTAATGTAAATGTGATATACATTTTAACTTTTGATAAACTGACCTTGTAGGCAGTATGTTCTGCATTGATGTACTGGGGAGACTGGTCGTCAGGGAAGTGACACCTTGAGAGCTGAAGGTAGCTTGGAGGTTATTGATGTCAAGGTTACTCTGCTGTGAATGTGGAAAAAAATTAATGAGACATTATTTGATGTAATAAGAATAATCAATCAACTCTTAGTACTTTGTGTATTTCTTTAAGCAGGATTCATATGATGGTCTTTTGTTTGTTGGCAAATTCAGGATCCTCTCCAAAAGATACTCTTAAGAACAGTACATAACAAAGCTTGTAGCACTTACTCATGATATGTCAACATTAGTACATGACCTACATTTTTACTCAATATTAAACATGCTTATTTAGTATTAAATAAAATTTAACAATATTATATATTATTATTATTAAATATTGCATTTAATTTTCCTGAAAGTAACCACTGTAATAGTGAACATGTGAAAATTTAATGTTTACTTGAATGTTAAACTGGTCTTGGTTGAATCCTCCTATCTGTGTGTTTATCTGGGTGGGTACTTGTGTGTTGACTTGGCTATTAAGGGTGTTGAACTGGTTACCACTGTTTAACTGGCTGTTGTCGGCTGTATTTATTTGACTATTGTCAGACTGTGCATTCATCTGGGAGTTCAGTTGGCTGAAATTCTGTTGTCCAGAACCTAGCAGACTCTGTGTAAATGTCTGTTGTTGTCCAAACAACTAAATAAAATAAAGATACAATTATTTAGAATGAGTTCGCAGGTACGTTAAGGCTTCCCGTAGAAAATCACAGTGCACTCTGTGCCTTCACTCCTCTGAACTACCAAAATATGACGTCATAATGGAAAATGACGTCAAGTCAATGCCAACTTGAGATGTTATGACGGGGAGAGTGTCATGAATTTTACACTTTATTTTAAATTGCATGTAAAATGCTAGATAGCTTTTGCAAAATACAAGGGTCGTTAAAGGTTTTTTAAGTCTTATATGTCTGAATATTTTAAAAATACATCGCTTACGTACCCTTGATTGAAATTCATCATGTTCAAAATGCTTTCGAAAAATTTCCTTTTGAAATGTACCCCGTGGTTTGAGGTAGAATTTATTTTGTGTGTATAAAAGAGTCTGGCGCAGGTGATTAATGAGGATTAATCTGAGATTTTTTGTGAAAATCTGTAAGAAGAGGTTGTTCTCTAACTGAATCTTGCTTGGGAAAAATGTGTGATGGCTTTGTTTTAATACAGATTACGATATTTTGTGGAAAATACCCTCAAATTTGTAGGTAAGTTGAATTCCTCACGAAATATTTTGTATCCAAGTAATACTATGACTTTTCCCAAGCACATTTCGGATACACAAGGAAACGATGAGTTTATTTATATAACAAAATGTTAATAATTATTGTGTTAATCAGTTGCGCCGAAGCGATTTATGTGAAGCACTTCAAAAAATTATAAATGACCGTCACGTGATCAACAAAGTCATGTGATATCATAACAAACATGTTAATATAAAGCCGAGGGAACCCTCTATACAAATTGGACGTACTAAAGTACAAAACTTAGAAATTAAAACCAAAACCGACCTCGCAGTGAAATATTATGTTTTGAGCGCATTTTAAAGCTTCGGGAAGCCTTAACATAGCTGCGTTTACCTTCAAACAAAATGAGTTAAATAAAATACAGTGTGGTTTGTAGTTGCAATTTTTTTTATTTAACACCTTTAAAATTTGAAGTTAAACTTTCTCCTTGACCTGACATACAGCAGTGACATGTTAATACTCACTCTGGGAAATTATTGTCACCTTTCACTCCGATTTGAAATTATAAATAGATATAAAAAAATGTAACACGCCTCAAAACTTTGATCTTTGACCACTTAACATTTATGTCTGTCTGCCTTGAAATTCAGAACATTTGCGTTTGGCTGAGCTACAGACCTGTTGATTCAGGGCTTGTTGGAAGTTATCCAGAGAATCAGCTGCTAAGATAGACTGCTGTCCCAAGTCTCCTTGTGCCCCAGAGGTTGGCACTGTCAGCTCCTGAAACAAGTTAGAAAACTTTAAAAATGTATTTCACCCTTTTCAAATATTTGAATTTTAAACTCTCAAACTCAATTCTACACTTCCTCTACAGAAACATTACTTTCTAAAATGAGCGTTTTATCAAAAATACCTGCTGGTTAAATCCCAGTTCTACCATTTGGTTCTCAATAACCAGATTTTGGTCGGATTCCTTCTCCTTGTCAGTTACCAGAGTACCATCTTGGTCATCAGTCTGTAGAGCTTGGATAGCTAGCTCATGTCTGCAATATCAAAAAATTCCCTGTAGGCAATTTTTCAAAATAATTATTCCTACACTTCATCAAAATAAAAAGCATGTAATTTCATCATAAGATCAACAAAATGTTTCAATATTCTATATTCCTTTGCCAAATTTTCATTCCGATTTACAAGGGTTATTTTTTTTTTCTCTATAAATTTTTTTCTGAATTGTTAATAAAAATTTTCTTCCAATTTACATGGGTCATATTTTTCCTTTATAAAATTTTCCTGAATTGTTAAAAAAAATTCATACATGATATCTTATCATACCTGTGTGTTTTCATGTGTTTCTTGCAGTTGACACTTGTTTTGAAAGTCTTCTGACAGTAAGGACACATGAATGGACGGACCTCGCTGTGAGTCGACATGTGGCGCTTCAGACTGCCATTAGTGGTAAACATGCTGTCACAGATCAGGCACTTGTATGCTTTTAGTCCTGTGTGGGTCCTAATATGGGCTTTCAGAACTCCACTGGACACAAATGATCTTGTACACTGCAGACATTTGAAAGGCTTCTCTCCTTTAAATGATGAAATGACCCATCAAAAAGTAATGCTAATTTTCTTCAATTAAGATATCATTCCTCTTCAATTAAGATATCATTCCTCATGACCAAGTAAAGAGCATATATAAATCTATAATAATAATTCAAGTCTGAGATTAAACCTGGATATTGAGTTATTCTTTTTAACGCCATGTTCATAAAATCCTGGAATTACATATGACACCCTGTGTACATATGATTACTACAACTTCATTGTCAATAGTACACAAGAAACTCCCAGTTACACAGTGCACTCACCAGTATGTGACCTGATGTGTTGCTTTAGGTGACTGGATTTCTTGAATCCCCTCTGACAGAACCCACATTTGTATGGTCTGTCAACACTCCCAGCCTCCCCTAGATATTGGTTAAATAGACTGTGTCGGGAGGGCTGCTGGATAAGGCCTGAGGAAGGAATATATGGAAAAATAAAATATTTAATCAGTTTTCTTTACAAAGTTATATTTGGTAAATATACTTTAAGATGTACTCTTCATTTCAGTCTTGCTCCTTGAACAGAAAGTACTTCAATAGGGCAGGAAAAATCATATACCTGTTCTATGGAATCATCTTAATTTTGTGGGGCTAATTTTCAAGAATTGATTAGAATTTAAATCTTCAAGGGGACAAAATTTCAAGAGTCTATATCTCATTAAGAGATACAGCCTAAAGATCAATATTCAATGAGATTGTAATTTCACAAGGAAGTGGCACCCAAAAAATCCACAATAATTGAACTCCAATATTACTTCTTACCTGTGTCTGTGATGAGTATAGGTTCCTGCAGTGGAATATCTGGGAGGTCCCCCATTTTGTGGGAGATCCTTTTGAAGGCCCTCTTTTTTGGACTTCCATCAGCCTCCTCCTGCATTTCTTTAAAGTGAGACTGTATGTGGGATTTCCTGTGAGCTGAGGTCCTGAAGAGCTTGTCACATTGAGGACACTCAAATGGCTTGGCACCTATTAAGTTTTGTATTTCCAAATATATAATACATATAACCTAAATAAATTCCTCTTTTGTGTGGAGGTCTAATTTCATGGATATCAATTTATACCAAAATACAAAAAGTCCTTTAAATAAGTTGTTGATATTACATCCAAAATAAAATATTTCTGAAGTGTGAAAAATCAATCACTTGAAACACGTGATTTTTCAAGAAAAATAATTTTCTAGGAATTACAATGGTGTCATTTAATTTTGTAATATAATTTCCTCCTTGAATCCTTATAATCCTGGGAGGAACAGTTAATTATATATATATATATATTGTTGTAAGGAAAAAAATGTACATTTTAATTTTTATACTTGGAAGCTTACCTGTGTGCATTCTAAGGTGGACCTTGAGGCTTCCTTGTGTAGAAAACATTTTGTCACAGGTGGTGCACCTGTAGTCCTTGACCCCTGTGTGTGTCTTGATGTGGGCAGTCAGTGTGCTCTTCACTGCGAAGGCTCGGAAACACTGGGTACATTTATAAGGCTTCTCATGGGTGTGAATGCGGATATGTCTCACTAGATCACTAGGTTTCTTGAACTCTTTGCTGCAGTAGGTACACTGATGCCACCGCACTCCATTTACCTGTTGAAGAGTTAAATCCATTGACCTACCATGATTGAATAATATCCTACACTTTGTTCTGATATTTCATGCAATTTACTGAATGAAGTATGAGTGCCTTATGTGAAAAGCATTATAGCAAAACATAACATCATGAATCAAACAAGAGTTTGATTTATAGCAGTTTTTGCATTAAAAAATCACACAGTAAAATACTCTTAGAGCAACACCAACACTCAAATAAATGTTCAATTAATTTTTTCAACTAGTTAATCTAACACCTTAAGTTCTGACCATTATACAGTCCACTCTAATCGAGGCTGCTATTCCCTACCTTTCTGATCACATGTCTCTTAACCAGACCTGTAGCAGTGTCATGAACTGTCATGGTTGAAATATTCTGAGTGTACTGTGGAGGTGGACGTATAACATTGTCAGGAGCTATCGCGGGAGGATCCGAAGAGGTGGTGACTGGGGCTGATGATACAGGGACAGTAGTGGCTCCTGACACCGCCACATTTTCTACGGCAGTCACCACTTCTGATCCACTTGGAAGGCCGCTGTTCTCAAGTGCTTGACGTAAGATATCATCTGACGTTGTCATGTCTCCTACCTAAGAAATATAGATGCAAAAAAAAATTAAGTATTTCAAATTTAAATTGTGGACAGTACATTCAATGTCTTAATTGAAATACGTGTATCACAAAAAATTCACAAACAGAGAATTGCAATCACAAAATTATTATTTACTTGATTAATATGGACCACATCAGTCAGAGGAGTCTTTATGCCCACTTGAGTAGGAAGAACCTGGAAAATTTTTAAAAATTACTAAAATTCATAGAGGAAACATTTCACTTCAAAATAATTGAAACTTATAGATAAGACCACTCTGTCTCTAAAGTCCAAACTCTAAGACTATGTCTTTAGCAATTTTTTTTATTAGTATATAAAAATGTTTTAAGCATTTATTTACCTCACTGTCTTGATGAGCACGGCTAATGTGAGCATTAAGACTGCCTAACTTCTTAAAAACACAGCTACATTCATCACACTGGTAAGTGGGGCCATCTTCTCCATCCCTTCCCAGGGTATGTACTCTCTAAAAAAATTTCTTTTAATAAATTATATGAACAGGTATATTTCATTATTGGCCATTGATAATTAATGAGATCTCAAAAAATAAACAATCAAGAATATGTGGTTCTGATGGAAAGAAAATCCTTGTATTGATTAAAAATAACAAAAAAATTTTTGGTAACCCTTCAAACTGTACCTGAATGTGAGCTCTTAAATTTCCTCTCTGGGCAAAAGACATGGGACAGAAGTCACAGGGATGGGGCTTTAGCCCTGTGTGTTTGCTCATATGGATCCTTAGTGCTCCCTTTTGATTAAATGCTCTATCACACTGATTGCATTTGAATGGTCGTTCACCTGAAAAATAAAATTCTCCATAAAATTCAAACTTCTTTTTTTTTTCATACTGTAAACCAACTTTTGTTTGTGACATTCTTCATTTGCAATTATTTTTCAGTTTCAAACTTATCTGGGATGACCAAGTTTCATGATTGAGGAAATATTCAACATAAATACATAATAATGAAATAAATAGTTTGTGGCAAGAAATATCTGCGAGTAAACCAAGGTCACAAAACTCGCAGATATTTCTCACAAGCAAATAAAAGTTGGTTTGCAGTACTTCTATATTAAAATTTTATGCTCTGTGTGTATCTACATGAATTTTTATGTTTCTTGTTCAAAACGAATTGAACTGTAGGAGTTATTGCCCTTTGGTAATGTATACCTGTATGTATGAGATTATGCCTCTGAAGCTGACTGGGTTTCTGAAATGTTTTCCCACAATGCTGACACTTGTAATGGAAGGCTGATCTGTCCACATTTCTTTTGTAAGGTCTATGAGACAGGGAAGATCTACAAAGCAATAAAAAGTCATTTCCACAATCATGATAATCAGTTGGAAAGTCTTGTTCCTTGAGTGCAAGAATTACAGACTTGTTTATGTCACAGTGCATCCTTTTTTTTCTCCTTTTAATACAGTAAATTATTGATGGGTTTTCACCTTTTTTTTAAAGAAGAAAAACATTTTTTTAATATGATAACATGGTTTACAAACTTGATTCTGTAGTGTTGCTTCATGTGCTCCTTTAGGAAGATAGGCTTGGTGAATTCCTGTGTACACTGTCTACAAGGATACGTCTTCATTCCCTCCTGCTCCTGTCTGTGTTCCTGCATGTGCTTATCAAGCTGGCTCTGATGAAATAAAAAGATTTCCTTCAGTGAGTCATAATCTAAGTGTGTGTTTTTTTTTTTTATAAACTATGGTAAATAGCTTCTGGCTTTCCTTTCTTAGGAATTCAAATACCATTCTCAGAATCCTTCCCCCTGAATGTACCGAATAATCAGTAATCAATTAATTCAAACTTCGAAATTGGATACATCAAATGTTACTGATTTGAAGAAAATGGATGGCTTCAAAATTTATCCATTACAAATTATATTTGAAAGTACAATTCTGCTCTATGTAAAATGACCACCAATGTCTTCCATTCAGAAAATTTGTAAAACAAACCTGTAAACTGAACTCATCTCCACACTCGGTACACATAAGATTTTCCTCTTTCTCATGAAGCATGATGTGTGCCTTGAGACTGGCAATCCTTGAAAATTTCTTTCCACACTCAGGACATGTAGGCTCTCCATTGGCTGGGACATGAGTAGCCACATGGAGCTTCAAGTTGTCATTAACATTAAAGGACATGGCACAGTGAGGACATCTGAAGGGTTTGTCCTCCTCGTGAGCTTTCATGTGCCTCTGGTACTGAGGCCACTTGGGGAAACTTTTGTCACAGGTTTCACATTTAAAGGGTCCCTTCAAAGAAAATTATTTCCATCACTTTTGTGTGATTAATTACCATAAGCAAGTATACATCTCAAGAATATTGAACCTGTTCAATAGTTTTTCATTGATGAACATTAATCTATACTTTATTGGTATACATTATAAAACTTTGAAAAATAAAACTTTTTAAACACAAGAAAAAAATTTCAAACCTTGCCAACTGGAGGTTTAATGCTTGGTTGCCTTGGCTCCTTAGCTTTGACCTTGACCTTTGGTGGTTCTTGTTCAGTAACTTGTTCTGTGGTGGTGATAATATGAGCAATAGGAATCTGCTCAAACACCAGCTGTTCCACCATCTGTCCATCTTCTCCCTGAATGTGTTGTACCTGTACTGTCTGCAAAGAAAGTCAAAGAATTAGTAAGATTACATAGGGCGTGTATAACCATGTTGTTGTTCAACTTGAATTCTTTAGCATCATATCAGATGGCAACAAGTCACTTTCTATCAACTCTTTTGACCTAAAAATAGTACCTGGGGGTCTATGTTTTCCTGTTGTGGGTCCAGTATGTGGGACTCCACCAGAGCCACAATTTCTCCCGTTTCTGTGACATGGGCCACATGGGAGATTGCTCCAGAAAATAACTGGGCATAATCTACAATGAAAAAAAATAGGCATGCAACAGGGTTTGACATTAACTTTTATGAGTACTAGACCAGTTGGGCTACTTCCCATAATTTTTACTAGCCCTGACCGTAAAATCACTAGCCCTGACCAAATCTGCAAATTCATTTCTTATAATCGCTAATTTTAACGAGTTAATTTTGAAATTGTTTCTCGTGCGTCAAGAATTTGACCGACTAGCAAATTGAGTTGGTTTCATCAAGACTTGCGAATATTGTAAGCTTTAATATTACTAAATTAATTGCAGAATATATTTTTAGTAACTATTTATACCATATATTGATATTGAATGACGCTAATTTCTAACGCGACTTGTCTATTACAACCATGACTAAAGTAATGATTGTGTCATACGGGGATTTTTTTCTTTATGGAGTAATGGCTGTGTTTACAATCGGAACAAATTAAGAAAAATTCTTTAAAAGTTTTTGGTATATTTATTTGAAAGACTGAAATGGGTTTTTTATTTTATCAACATGACCAATCGGTCTAGTTAACGTACATTTCACATGACCAGACCACTCATTTACTAGACTGGGTCGGTCGGACGTGCCTTAGTGTCAAACCCTGTGCAAGTTATTAAACATTCTGTTAAAAACATTTTCTTTTAATAATGTGAAATTCACATCTAGACACAAGGATATGCAAGTAATTCCTCATCAGATATTCAAGTATAATTATCATATAAATAAAATTCAAATTTAAGCTTTAGTTCACTGCATATATTATAATTATATTATAATAATATATAATATATGCAGTGAACTTAAGCTTAATTAAAATTTCACTTTGTTTAAAAAAGTGTATTTTCCAATTACATTTTACCGTGTCTCTGATATTCAGGTGATGGCTTCCAAAGAGTAAGGCTGGGGTATTTCAGATTAAGATTTTGATACTTTCTGACAGCCTATTTATTATTTAACCAATTTAAACTTGCCATCAAAGCACTGAGGTGTGGAAAATATTGCATGTTTGTTAAAGCCTCCTTAAAGTCATTATTTTCATATTGTAGCATTTTTTTTTTCTCATACATAGACAAGACACAAATATTACAAGTTTATAGTAACTTAAAGAAGAAATTTCACCAGACTGACCTCTAATTAAGATGGCATAGAAGGGGAATAACTCAAAAGGAAATATCATACGAAAACTATCATTCCATCGATCTATACACAAAACATTTGTAATGTACTAGGTCTTGAAATCTCAACAGCATTTACTGAATTTACCAAATGAATGTACGTAGAATCACTTTAGGACATTCCATACCAGGGAACCAAATTTTGACCCTTCATCCTTTGTCAAAATTTTTAATGCTTCAATTAATGCTTGGACCATGTGCAGAAACATTAATAACCGCTATAAATCTATTTATGGCTCTGTTTGTAGCATCTTCCACTTACTTCCAGCATAGGCACTCCCCAGCTTAATTGTTAAAAAATATATATCTACTATACTATAAACATATGTTTTATAGTATAGTAGATATAGCAGGGGCGTAGCTTGACTTTAAATTCTAGTGAGGCAAAACCATACATGTCATATACATGTAGGAGCAAGAGGTCTGGGGCCGCCTTAAGCCACTAGCAGGTTCCGGGTGTTGTCATGGGGGGGGGGGGGGGGGGTGTACTCCGACAGAAAATGGAGTTGGGGGTTTTAAAATGCAATGAAATTTCATTTACTGTACTGGTTTCTTTAAGACTTCATATTGTAAAAGAATGTAAAAGAGTTAATAAATATGTTTACTAAAAGTTTTGAAACATTTAAAGGTGAAAGCTCATCTTATTAAACTTTGCTTTCATTTCTTTAGAACTTCAATTCAACATTATAGAACTGCTTAAAATGTTAAAAGAATTGCCATTAATTTTACGTATTATCTGCAATGTATTTTTGATTATGGGAAGGGGTGGTGGTGGTGAAAAATCTAGTGAGGCAGTTGCCTCATTGCCACAATGGAAGCTACGCCCCTGTATATATTTTTTAACAATTAAGCTCCAGGGGAGTGCCTATGACTTCCAGGGTTAAATTCAACTTGTATGATAAATTAACAAAACAAATTCATTCAGGAAATGAAATATATAGCATCATCAGCAGATTTTGAACTCCATTGGAAATTCACAGTATAACTAAAAACTCACTAAATAAATATAATTCACATTTAACAGTATAGTTTTCCTAAATTCATGAATTGCAGCACTGCTTAAATTGATCTCAGCATGCTCAAGAAAAGCCTGAAACAATAGTTTGACATATGAAACGATTGATGTTAAGTGGGCTCATTTGTATGTCTTGTTAATTTTAAGATCTGAGTTTCATCTGATTGAGCTGAACATTAACGTTACAACTCAGGGAAACCTATCTCTGAATCTAATGATGTAAAACCTTCAAGTCTACTAGATCTATTGTATATATAGTCCAATATTTCTTTACATCCTTGTCAACATGATGTTGTCTGTGTTTCTATTTAGCATTTAGAAGCAAGAAACCCTATATGCACATAACACTATATACAGATGTTGTTAGGACTATGTCGCAAAATAGTCTAGGGATTCCGTAAGAAGTTAATTCGAAAAACTGAAATCAACATCTCCCCAATCCGTCAATGAAACAATGGAAAATACATCACCGTTCACTGATAAGATTTCTTTGACTTAACAGACATTTACTTTAACAATAATTCATAAAAAGACAGTGATTAAAGTGCGTACAAATATATTTATATATCGGTCCCGTGTAGGAATACCACAATCAACAGAACTTGTGAATGAAAAACATATCACTGCGCCCAGTACTCATTTTCTGAGGAAACACGGACGCACTACTCAGAAATTAGCCCGCATGATAAGAGATTATACAGTATTTCAGAGTTCAAAAATCATTGAACTTTAGTAATTAAGATATACAGAGTTCAGTAATTCTCACCAGTTATATTTTCTACTTGAAGCTGTGTAGTATTTTGTCCATCAAAGGACATATTTTTCAGTGCTAAGTAATCAAAATGGCGGTGATGAGTTTAGAAACGAGGGCATTTTTGGTTTAGTTCAAGTGCCCGGATATTTTGAAAGCGCGGCATTTTCAAAAGTTTTAAAGGGGGATAACTTTTAATATCAAATTACTTAATCTTTACTTTTATTTGAAATACATTATTTTTACAGAGTGAAACAATATTAGATAAAAAGAAACAAATGTTATAAACTGTTTTTCACAAGGGTTTCTTATAATTAGACCTTATTTTGAAATGAAAATTGTTTTAAAATAATGCAAGATTATTGAAATGAACCGAACTCATGTAAAATGTTTTGAATTATTTAAAAGTTAATTGGTATATCATGAAAATCTCTTTAAGTCTGCCATCTATGCAAGAGTCAAAATCTTTATGTTTGATATATCAGGGACCTAAATAGTACAGTGTATATCTATAGAGGATATTCTATTTCAATGTTTTGTAGATGGAATTTATTTCACGAGTAGGATAGGATATTTTTTTATATTTTCAAGAGTGCGAAGCATGAGTAAAATTTTTTTAAAAATCCTGTCTCAAGAATTAAATAAATTCCATATTCATCTACACAACTTTGAAATTTCTGTTTATTACATTTTCTTTGATTTTTTTAAAAATCCTGTCTCATGAATTAAATAAATTCCATATTCATCTACACAACTTTGAAATTTCTGTTTATTACATTTTCTTTGATTTTCCCTTTGACTCTGTCTTTTCATAACACGGTGTCATAGGCTGTGATGTCATAGTTGAGCGGTTGAAATGTCATAGCTAAGTGATTGCGAGATTGAAAAACGTTGCAAACATGGATTTTTAACTTCATACATGTATTTGGAGAAACTTTGGCAGTTTTAGTCTCTGTCAGGATGGTTCATTTACTCTCTATCTTATAACAGACCAGCGAGTTTTTCTTTTTTTTTTAATAAAATACTCTTCATGATGGGAAGGAAAATCTCGAGTTTTGCCACACTTCTGATATTCTCACTCTGTGAGAATACCATTTTGATATTCTTCCACACTGTTTCAAAATATCACTTTTATTCAGTAAATAATTAAATTACAGTACATGTATTTCACTGTTGAAAATGTAATAAATTGTGCCAGTCAGACGGGTGAGAACTATCAGGGCCAGATAGCTCAGTTGGTATATAGAGCACCTAACTGGAGATTCAGGGGGTCCGGGTTCAAATCCTGGTCTGGTCTGTCACATTTTTCTCCCCTCCTATTACAATATACTGTATGTAAATATATTATAGTTTATAAGTCCCTGAATATACCACCCAGAAATGAAGAAGGGGGAAATCTCTTCCTCACCCATAATCACAGCAGCTTATTAAAAATTTGGCTTTTTAAAAAAAAAAAAAAAAAAAAAGAATTCATAAAAAAACAAACTTTTTTAATAAGATATTTTGTTTTGAGAGTACATCCCTTTATAACAAGTTTGATGGAATTAAGTATTTGAGTCCTGGAAAAAAAAAACCTATCAGGACACAACAATATGAATTGGGCTTGAGTAAAATATGAAATTTATTTTGTGATATGTCGACTTGTCAGATAATAATCCTCATGGCTATAGAAACTCAGTATCTTGATATTAAAGTGTGTTATTGCTACTACCTGACATCAACTGACATCATGATAATATCTGATTTCTGATGACACAATTATCTGAAAATTGACATAATTTTCTGAAAAGTCAACTTGTCAGATGTTTTAGCAACTTGTCAATTAATGATGTCTTCTTGTCAGATGTTATGTCAATTTGTCAAATTAATGTTGACTTATCGGATAATTATGTCAACTTGTCAGATATTTTGTCAACTTGTCAGATATTTTGTCAACTTGTCCAATAAATGTGTTGACTTGTTGTATATTTATGTCGACTTATCAGATAATTATGACGACTTGTCAGATCCTATTGTTGACTTGTCAGAAAAATACAACATCAACTGGATGGCACAAACTGGGCATGGACACATTTTCATGTTGAATTTTTAAACTTCTGAATAAATGACAAGTCGACAAAAAGATCTGAAAGTCAACATAATTATGTTACAAGCATGAATTCATCATAATTTGGTCGCAATGAAATATGTTTTATTGTTGAATTACTGAAATTCTTGAAGTGGTGTTCTATAATGACAAAATTAAGACTACCATTGAAACATAAATTTTAATAATGATCAACATATTTAACAGTTTAAATATAACATTTAATCTCAACTCCAGAGAAATAAGAACAAGATGCAACAATCAATAAATGCTGATGCAACAAGATTGTGTTGTCAGTGCTTAATCTTGAAAAATAATTGTTTGAAGGAAAAGAATTAAATTCAACCAGTTTTGTACATGTATTACCATGCACCCAAATTTATACCTAAACAAATATATATGCAATAAAATATTTTGTAGGCAAATACCTTACTCAAATGTCTATGTTAAAATGTCATGTAGCAAATGACATGTAATTATTTAAGCTTCCTTTGATACTTTTGGTAATATCATTTATCTTTTCTTTTTATTTCAAGAATTGCAAGGGCCAGAACATCTAAAACACAGAATAATTAAAAAAAAAATTTGTAAGAATAGAGACATGAGCAATCCTAGTTATTATGTTGCTTTTCGTTGATAAAGTGTTGAGGAATTTTCAGGTATTGAAGTTTCATGTAAAATGCGTTTTAAATTTATACATTTTCAATAAAAATATCAGTAAGACAGACACAGTTCAAGAAATAACAATCTAATATTGCACTGCAATTTACACTTGTTCTGTGTAAATACAAGATCATGGATGAATCTCTTCAGTTACTTTATCTAAAATGTCCAGTGTACATTATCTTTATTCTTGCAAAATGAAAGAAAAGAATGGTATCCTGGTGTACGATTTGCATGGCCAGATCTCTGCCATGTGATGCCTTCCCACTGTAACCAATGGGTTGATGGTAGAGTTTATCTTGCCATGTGATGTCACATCCTACCATTGTAACCAATAGGTTGATGATAGGTTATCTTGCCACGTGATGTAACTTCCTGCCACTATAACCAACGAGTTGATGCTGGAGTTCATCTTGCCATATTGTGATGTCACTTCCTACCACTGTAACCAATGGGTTGATGTGGAGGTTATCTTGCCATGTGATGTCACTTCCTGCCACTGTTACCAATGAGTTGATGGTGGAGTTTATCTTGCCATGTGATGTCACTTCCTGCCACTGTAACCATATGCAATGATTTGATGGTGGAGTTTATCTTGCCATGTGATGTCACTTCCTACCATTGTAACCAATCGGTTGATGGTGTAGGTTATCTGTCATGTCAGGGGGATGTGTTATCATGCAGATCTTGCAGAAAGTTCCCTTGTTGGGTTCTTCCTCCCCTGAGCTGGATTCACTATCTTCCTCTGAAGAAGATATCTCAATTGGGAGGCAGCGTTTGTTGGCACAGTAAGATGGGCATTCAAAAGGGCAACATTTCAAGTCCAATTTTTTACGAACATAGTATTTTTCTTTGATGAATTCTTTGTATCTAAGGTAATCTTTCATAGTTTCTGGCAACTGAAGACTGTCTATTTTTTTAATGCCAAATTTACCAAGATAATGAAAGATGCGTCCACGGCACAGTTCCTTAAGAGATTGCACTCGTTGAGATTCTTTTTCTAACCACTCAATTATATCTGGCCTTCTGTATATAGAAACAGGCCACTTTTTTCGCTGTAGCCATTTTTCATTGAGAAATGTTGGTTTTAATGCCACCATGAATTTGAGTACCTTCATCTGATTTTCATTTACAGCCATGAAAAAGTATGATGGTCCTCTCCATTTTGCATCAGGGACCAAACTACAACCATAATGAATCAAAGTAACTGCACATTCCTCAGAATGAATATTAATGGCGTGTTGGAGAGGGGTCTCTTTCCACTTGTACTTTTTGTCTATGCGATAACCATACTCCAGAAGTAATTTCACCATTGCAGGAATCTGCTGCTCCACAGCAACTGTCATGGCAGTCACTCCAGATGGGCTCTTGGAGTTGATCTTGATTCCATTTTCCAGCAAGAGTTCACAGATATCATATCTACGATATGCTACAGCATAATGTAAGGCATTCAGTCCACTTGTTGTTTTGGCATGTAGTTTGCAAAGAGAATTTATAAGCAACTCACAAATTTCTTTGTTGTCCTTTTGAATAGCTCTGAAAAATGAATAATTTTATTTTGTTATTCTAAATATATAAATGCATTTATCATACTTTACTTCCATATAGAAAAATGAGTAATTTCAGAAAAGAAGATCTCCTCAGAGTCTTACTTGATTAGGGGAGTTTCAGCACCAACACCTAGTCCTAGAATCCTGAGATTTATGTCCGCTCCAGCGTGAATCAGAAGCTGGACTATTTTGACAGCATTGGACAAAATGGCTCTGTAAAGGGGAGCACATCCTGTGGGGAAAATCATTAGTATTTTTAAAGAATATGTGTACCAAATAGTAATACATGTACTAACTCTGGTCGAAGGTTGCTGTATAGACATCCAAAATACAGGTATACAATTAGTAATCTGTATTTGAGTGACTTTTAATTTTAAAATACTGGTCTTCTTCAATCAGGTACTTTACATAATTGCTAAAATACATTATATATGTACTTTTGTACAAATACTATATGAAATTGATTAATATGCCTATTGATAACCATTACATGTAATATGTTAAGGTCAGAAATATACCAAATTTTAGTTGCAGCAATTTATGGGTAGGCACTCTTTTAGAACACAAAAGGCTAAATGATGGTGTTTGACTTTAAATTCTACAACATACTGTTCCAAGTATTTACAGCAATTTTATGGGATATAATGATCAGCATATTGCGTACCTGACTCTTTATCAACAAAATTGACTTCACATTTCTGTTTACTGCAGTTCAGTAGCAGATCTGTGATTTCTTCATTGGCCCATCTAGCTGCCCACCTGAAAATTAGTCAAACTGCTTACCAGGGGTGTAACACTACATCAGTACATTGTTGTACTGTGATGCAGAAGGAGTCAATATCGAAGTATCAATGTTTTACAATACTTTCCAAAAGTACAATGATCAGGTTTTGGCCTTATAAGGAGAGTATATGCGTAAACGATATGGTGGAACTCATTAAAAATCCAAAAGAAAAGTAAAATTTCTTTCTCTAGCAATTAAAAAGAAAAATTTCAAATTTTTATTTAGCTTTAATAGTTGGGTTTTAGAAAGTTCAAAAGACTCTTAGAATAAGATAATTTTGGGAAAAAAAAAATGCTGGCATTAAATTTTCCTTCCTTAATATAAAAAAAAAACAGTTATGGAAAAACCACCAAATGTAAAAACTGGATATATCATATATGATATATTGTGATATTTTTTTGAAATATGATACTTTTTTCCTCAGGATACACAGCTGTACTGTTCACTATTTCAAAATAAATCTATTTGCAACAGTGTAAGAAGTAATTTAAGGCAATGTATGAATTTAGACATTCACAGACATAGATATTCAGAATGAATTTTTTTCTTTTTACAGATTAAAAATGTACACAAAGGATGCAGCAATAAAGGAATTAAAGATTCAAGATAAAAAAAAAAAAAGAATTACATCAAGCTACTGATCAGAATGTGGAGAATTCTGTCATTGCAACTGCATATGATATGCCAATTAAAGTATTTTCAAAATTACATACAGAAAACGGAAACATTTTATTCAGTGTTAATGAATTGTATGATTTGTAATGATTAGAACAATTACCAGATGGGTCTTCTTCCTTTGATGTTTTCATCATTAACATTGGCAGGTTTTGGCTTTGCTTTCAGTAGTAACTTTACAAGCTCTACATCGTTGAGTTCTGTAGCAATAAGTAACGGAGTCGGAAGTAAATGATTGTCAGTATCACGAGAGTTTACGTCCACTTTTCCCTCTTTAAGCATCTTCTTAATCTTACTATATTGACGTTCTATCATTAGGTCAAAGAAGTCTCTAGTGTTTGGATGAATGTCAGGTTTCTCTTTTAGAAGCCTCTGGAGTTGGTCATTTGGTGGAGAGTTGATCACCATGTCTGTCTGTGAAATTAGGTTCTGCCTCTCAGGTACGTGGGGACGAGGCACTGCCAGAGGATCCTTGTTAAAGGCCACTTTAGTGGGGCCATTTTGGGGTTTACCTTTCCCCATCCTTAACTGGCCTCTGTTATTTGCAGTAGCAGACTTAGCCCTGCCTCGGCTGCTTTTTGGCCTGAAATTAAACATTCAGTTTTGTATAAAAGAAGGATGCTGAATTTACGTATTTGGCAAATTAAATGAAGACTGCCAGGTGAAGCTCTTTTTGACTGATAATGTTCTAATGAGCATGCATGCACACTTATGAATGATTTTTCATTGACCAATTACACATAAATCCAACAAAAATACGTGTGAAAAAAATGAATACCAGGCAATAAATTCATTTGGTCTGTAAATCATATATTTAGGGCAAAATTTAAGTAAGAAAATACATGAACCTGCAAAATATCTCCAATAACTGTAACCCCAAAGATTATACATTGTATTAAAAAAATTAAACTTCAAGTCAGACCATGCAAATTCTGGCAACAGTATTTAAACAGATTATTTATCAAGGGCATGAAGTCATCATTGAATTGATCTGACTAATTTTTATAAAATTCTCTCAATTTTATGTTCCCACAAATCATTTTACCTTTTAAACACAGTTTGATTTCTTTGAAAGCTCAAGTTCATGTATGTACAATACCACCAACCACCATTATGAATTTTATAATTTATCACCTATTCATTACAATATTGATTTTAAAAGTAAGCTTTATCCCAATTCATCCAAAAATCTTAACTAAAACATGCAGACTTAAGTGTTATGCCTTTTTTATTCACAAAATTGCCTCCATTGTGCGAATTACAAGCCATGAATTCTATCGCCCTTAGTAAAATTGAGTCAGACATTCATTGACAACAAAAATCGAAGGAGATTTACGAATGTGTACATATGATCCCTCACCATTTAATTAAAAGATTCCGAGATTAACTATCTTCCTTACTCTATTACAATGCTTTCAGCACAAACAGTTAAATACTAATATTTCAATAAGTAAATGTATGAGAGAACTTTTATATCTATAGAAATTACAAACATTGAAGAATAAGATGGATGCATGATCATCATATCCAGTGAAGTTTCTGCATCCATAATGCAATAATAAGAATCGAATGTTTGAATAAATGTTATCCTTTTTTTTTTAATTTGTTCAAATTAACATGACGTATAAGATTAAAACATACCGCTTCTCAATCATATCTGCCGAAGTCAAAAATCTCTAACAAAGTTCCTCTTCAGCCACTAGCATTCTAAATTCCCAATGAACTATCTAAATATATATATATGGTGCACTGATCACCTTAGGTGATAGTGGGACAAATTTCATCAGATCCTGCACACTCAGAATGCATAGAGCCTCACCTTGGGAAAAAATTTAAAAAGTCAGAAAGCACCTTAGAGATTACTGAACAATTCCTATGAGTTTGTATCAACACAAAAAAATCTCCCCCAGGTACTTTCACCACTCAACTGTTTCCTTGTAACTTGTCCAATTTCATTGATTATAAGATCTACTTTCAGTAACTTCAAAACTTCAAAGTTCCAAATGACTGCCAAAAGCAGGAGTTTATTCTTTTCCTGTCAGACTTAAACCCCCCTTTGACATTCTTTTAAAGGTATAGTCTCAGTTTCAAACTGCACAGGTAAGTGCCAGTGCTGGGAATTGAAGGTGCACACTGTCAATCTATCCCTTAGAAGTGATATGAATTGGGCCCCCAATGGTCATTTGAAATATCCGTTACCACATTCTTCAAATAAAATTGACTGGCTGGCACTAAAATTCGATATCTGCTTAAGCCTTTAAAAACAGAAGAGAAAATATTGATAGGGGTCAAAATAGCTGTAAAATAAATCTTGACAAAATATCATTTTCGTATGTTTCAGGTATTATGTAAACAAACTTGTATGTCTTTCGTCTATCTATCAAGAGCAATTATATTTGTTTTATACCTGTAAAGAATCGCTAAATTCTCCCAAAGAAAAAGTTTGAGGTAATATTCATTGTTATACTATGTATTGATCATGAGCACTTGATGAATGGTCAATATTTAAACAACATTTCTGAAATAGAAATGACAAACAAGATGATTTTGATTGTAAAGGGGTGGGTGATCAATTATTCACATCCGTGAAAATTATTGATCATTTAAGATAGATTTTATGAATTTATGTAAGTAACAAAACTAATCTATCAGAAATAAAACTTCCTGTGGATAATTGCTTTTCCTCATGTTAACATGTTGCAGAATTAGGCAATGAATGCTTATTATCAAGTTATTGACTTGCAAAAAAACACAAATATAAAAAAAACAAACCTTTTATTTTGCTATTGCAATCATAGATTTTGGTTGGAACAAATCCCCTTTTTTGAACAAAAAAGATTGCATTGGGTTATATACTAGAAGGAATAAACTTGGAAAGAGATAACGGAAGATCAAGTCTTCCTATTAATTAAGACATAAAGATGGTACCCTTTTCTTTAATCAAGAATTCAGAAAGAGCACATAAAGTGAAGAAGAGTCAAATGTCATTTTTTTTTTAAAAAAAAAAAGATTTTTTTTTTAAAGAGAAATAAGTGAATACAATAGTCAAAAGAGAAATGAAGTTTTGCATAAAATCAAAAGAATGTACACCTAGCTACTTGTAGATAATAAACAGAATATTTTCATTGTTTTGCACATTGAACGATACAATGCTCTTGAAAAACAGTGAAACAATTACGGTTGTGAACTCTCCTCTTTTTGTACCTGGTAATTTTTTTTTTAATTTCTTACATGAGATTTAATAAGAAAAAAAATTTTCACTAATAAGGCTTAAAATTACTGGTGGAGGCCATGCTGACATGTTTCTCAAAGAAAACAATAATGAGAAATTGACTTTTAAATCAGTAGGATTAGATTTAATCCAGTGGCTTATAGTCAAATCATTTCTTTAACATGTTTACAGTAAAACCCGGTTATAGTGAAGGCCTAATTACTTTCCTATATCAGTAATTCTTTATAATATCTGTATTACGAATTTGTTCAAGTATATTTATAGGGAATTTACATGCACGATTTCCCTTCAAGTATAACCAAATATGTTCAAGCAGGGAAGTATTATATGCAAAACTTGCATGAATTAAATTTCAATAAAAAATACCTGCAAAAAATAATAAAATTTTGTGATCGTAAAAGATTTGTTATAAAAGTGGTTTATTTTGTTATTTTACCTCTACAGGACACAAAATCAATTCACTATATCCTTAAATTTGTTTTATTTGAGTTCATTATAACCATAACATTTGAAGGAATTAAATTGTTAAGAATTTTGTTGGGGATTGAAAAAAAATTTATTTCCATAAATTTGATATATCCATGTTGAAACTTTGTACTATTAACAAGTTATACTGTATACTAGTACATACAGGATCTGTTGTACTCAACACGTATATTTACAATCAGTAGAATACTGATCATAATTACTATTTTAAGAGTATATAGAAATAGATCAATATATCTAAACTTAATATGTTTACTCAAAAGGAAAACTTTTAATTTGCATTCTTTAGAGACTTCACAGTGTCAGTGAGACAACATTACTGGTGCTTTATTTACTAATAGCAGTGAAACAATTATCTCTCAAAGACATATTCTAAATGATAGACAACTGATATGTACCAGTAATAACTGGAATGGACTCAAAATTTTATTTATTTTTCATTTTGAGTTCAGAAAGGAGTATTGAAATATTATTTTAAAAAGACATTATAGGTCACTACCTGTGATTAAGGAATATTTTTTCAAATTTTCACAAATTAATTATCATAAAGTTGATTTTTTGAATACTGATACATGTATGCAATGCAAGCAAGCACATATTGATGTATATGCTCATGTCTGTCTGTTTTCCATCTGACATTAAAATGTGGAAATAAATTCTTTTTCAAGGCTATACATAATTAGCATCCCGCCATCTTAACTTTTTAAGAAAAGAATACAAAGTCATGGCAATTAAAATTCTTCCATTCCTAAAAGATACTTATCTCTCTAAACTCTGCTTAGTTTAATTTTCTACAGTGAAGAATCTATGAATTAAATATATACTCTCATATTGACATTCTCCATTTAGAAGAAACAGGTTGAAATATAAGCCTCAGAAAAATTTAGTTTTGTTTGTCAATCTTATTAAATTTTAAGCCGATCATGGGTAACCATAAAATCTACATTTAAGACAAGATTACTGTGACAAGATTTGGTTAAGAAACAAAAACACGTTATTGCGTTTCAATGAAAACTGGACAATGGAATTAAATTACATGCTTTTTGACTTCAAGGTTGCTATTGCTATGTCAAGGGTTTATTTTTTTTCCCTAACGTAATGTCCAAGAAAGGACTACAAGTGTCTGTTATATGAAAATGATGAAGGGTCAAAAGTCAACAAAATTTTAAAAAGGACAAATAAAAATGTTTGTTCTGAGTAACTTGAGTTGTGCTAATTTTTATGATAGTTCTTTGATCGACAATATAAAGGTGTAAAATTTGTAAAAAGTTTCAGTCAAGAAAATTACAGAAATTTCATATAAATAAATAATGTTCAAGCAGACCTTTTTTTAACTATAAAAGAAGTTAATTTAATTATAAACTTTTGATGCAAAGCTCGATTGGACATACAAATTCATTTTTTACTTTATTAAGTTCATAGAAACAACTTCTTTGAACAACCTTATCTAGACATGAAACAGAACTTTAGTAACAGATTATCATAGTTATTCTTTTGAAATGAAAACAAACCTTTTTACTTCCATCTGAATAATGGTATCTAATTATGTAAAATTTTCCACGACCCTCTTTGAAGTATTCCGTTGGTTTTCCATGTTGCAAGATAGAACTGCTGTCACAGCACTGTTATATAAACACTGTATCATCTGCAGAATGAGATCTTTGTCCAATCATTAGTTTAGAAAGGAGACAACCTCTCTAAAACAAACTTGTGACCCATGATAGAGTTGACAGTCTTTGAATTAAATCACCTTCTCTCTGCATTTCTATTGTCTTTTTGAAGCTTTAACACACTGGTTAAGAATTTGCCTGTCTTTGTGTATGGAAAGTTGATCCTATCTCCATTGTGACAATAGATATGTTGCAACAACATATTTTTAAAAGTCCCCATTCAATGATCGGCTCTCAGGAGTACATGGGCAAAATCAATCATCGGGAAAAGCCATTTCTCTGCAAGGACATGAAAATATGTAAAGGGAGAATTTCTTGCTCTAGTCAGCCATATCTGAATCAATTCACCTGATCAGCCCAATTTACATTTGCTTTCAAGTTGCTTTTTAAAGTAGGTAATTAAATGCTAGGACTTTTTGTTGCCTGATAAATGAATAGTGCAATGTACTCTACAGAAATGTATGTGATAATTAACTTGGAGTGAACATTATGAATTAATATACATCTTGATTAGTTTGATCAATGTCAGAATGCAAGTGGGGGAGATTTTTCAAGTAAATGTTAATTTCATTTTTTTTGTACTCTTTGTGAATATAAAGTATATATTAAGAGTCTAAAAATTAAATATTTAAGCTTAGAATGAAACAGCAATAAACTGAAAAAGAGAATAGGTTCTTAAAGAAAAAGGAAAAATACCATATTCACCCTACTTAGCACCCAAGATATTTGAAAATTGGTTAAAAGAAGAGGCTTATTAGATTAGTCTAGTAAATTATAACTTGACTGAAATGGTTAGATTTACACTAAACACATCAAAGTACATGTTTAGACTGGTATATGGTCAATAATAGGGGTGGGTATCGGCAAAAATTTCGTATCGTGATATATCACGATTTTTTCCCAAAAATATCACGATAAATCGTGATATTTTTACACAGAATTTTTACTATTATTTCAAATGAATTTCCGTAATATTTCTTTAAAATATGCTATAAAACACACCTTTACTTTTTAAATTTTTATTTATTTAATATAAAGCATGTTTGGATGCAGTTCTTTAATTGTTTTCAATTTTTTTTTACACTTCCAGTAATTGCCATTTAACAGTTTCAACAAATAAACGAATAATTTCCGGAATTTATAGTTATGTACCAAATACCGGTATTTTAGTATACGTATCACGATACGTATCACGCAATAAAAAATCGCGATATACCGGTATACCAATAAAATCGCACATCCCTAGTCAATAATTCCATTAAATGAAAAACTGCGTAAATTATACAACTCATGTCAATTAGCAGATGAAGTCCATTTTATTTTAGATTGTAAAACACTGAGTAGCACTGAGAAGAACCTTTCAGTTTACATCAGAATTTTGAGAATTTTTAAGGACAAATATGGTTATCTGGCAAAAATCTTCTGTTTTTTTCAATTTTGGAAATAAATGCTGTAATGGTGAATTTCATATTTTTCAACTCTGACATCCAAACTAGCAGGATGCACTAAAGCTAAAGTATAAATTGTTGTAGATCATTAATGTTAGTAAAAACAGGGATTTTGGTATCTGGAACCTCGATCTGTCAAAACTTGGGTGAACACCCACTGGTCTTGAATACATGAGTTAGCATCTCAAGATTGATATCTCACACCTGAGGATATATTTCAGTTTTTGACAGTCCAACCATGTTCAAGATATTGAGAGTTGACTGTATTTCAATGAGGTGCATCTCAGTGCCATTTTGTTTTCTCGGTTTTTACAACGGACAATTAGGTTGAACAAGAACTGAAAATTTAATGCTTTTCCCTCCCTATGGTTACTTGTCTGTCTATTCAAATTGCTTACTAGAGTTCGACAATTATATAAAATTATACACATATCAGAGATTTATCAGATATTAAAATTGGAATGTATTGAACTATTCTTCAAAATCTGTCAAATTATCATTATAGTTTCAAATCTTCTTTGGTCTTTGAATTTAAAATTGTGCCATATTTATTTGGATGCTCTTAATATTAGTAATGGCAGGCAATTTGTCAGTTTTTATATTATCAATATTCTAAAAAATTGAAATGTTCAATGCATAAAGTAGTTATATAGAAAAGTCTAATTGGAGAAAAATAACTCCCTTATTATTATGACGTATGAAACACCTACTCAAGCATTTACTCACATTATTTACGATAATTGCCCATTAATTTTACTTGGTCTTTAATTTCCTAAGTCATGTCAAACAACTGATAACATAAAGATCTTTAATTCTATCAGCTAATAGCAGGCCTTTCAGAAAAATAATCCAAGATTTTTTTTCATTGAAATTGAATAACTGTATACCTTAAAGTCTCAGCTAAAATCTTTGATTGATCTTGGATTTGTTTAATGTCAAATTACACATTTCTTTCTTTTTTCAAACATTCTTTGTGATAAAAATTATTTTTGTTCTTATATAGCTTATCAATATCACAGCTAACCAACAGTGATCGACAGATCAATATTGAGAAAATGGAAGAGATGCCACCTTATCGCTGCCATTCCAAATAGAATGTGACCTTGTCAACAGCACAATGATGGTTTCCAACTGCTCTGAAGTACAACCACCCTTAAGCTCTCAGGTGTTGTTCTATAAGTACTTATAATCTTCTAGGCTACACATGTCCGGAAGAAATATTAGCCCTCTAATATCACTAAACTGTTTTACATTTACTGCAACAAAACAGAATGAATCAAGTACATGGTGAATAAATATTAGTACATTGTAATTTATGTCTTCTACATTTCTGACAGTATCAAACAGATCCACTTCATACCTACCTGGATTTGAACAACAAGTGAAAAAATTATTAGTCATATTTTTCATCAATGACAATTTTCAAATAAGCTTCTTTCCAGATAAGATTATGGTACCATCAATAAATGAACATATATTTGTGCTTAAGAGGTGTTAACACTGTGGAGCGTGGGTAAAACTAAAGTTAAAAAAAAAAGTTTGATTGTAATGATTTATCAATTATCTTGATCTAATATAGTCCAGCATTATTGTTAACTTATAACTGAAATAATAAAAGAATTTAATAAACATTATCAACAGAGATTGTTTAGCCAGATTATTCATATAAATGATAGAGGTCTATTCTCTGTAATGTGACAGGGACCCCAGCTTATCTATATATGGCTCTGGGGATCAGATTGAATTGGTTCACCGTAGCAATGAGGTCCAGCCTTATCTATATGCCACCTGGAGACTGCCAGCTTTAATCAGATTGAGGGATTGTTTGAAGTGTTTTTAATGGCGTAAGATCAGTATCAATGATCAGTTAAAAATACATGTGTAAGGCAAGGTTCTCCTGTTACAAAAAGTGGGTAGCATGCTTCCAGAAATATCCAAATTTTCCAAGGAGGGGTAGATTTGATGGAGGAATTAAAACTTGTTAATTCTTAAAAAATTATTGAGAGAACTGGAAAATGCCTAGAAATGTACAATTTTTAGAATAACAAAAGTGCGGATTTTTAGATTTGAAACCATTCCAGTTCTACGGATGAAGAACGTTGTTTTTGCAATGGCTAACTATTGTAGTGAAACTTTGTCTCGACCATTAATTCGGAATTTTTGGCTGGAATGAATTCTTTAATGCTGTATGTTATTACTCAAGACTTGAAATGTATCATGGTTACATCTCACAGCTTAAACTTAGCCAATGAATTAAAGTCAAGCTGTCAAAGAAACGTCAGTTTCAAGAATTTTCATATTCAGATGTATGAAGAAATCATATTGTAATGCAATTCAGAGACCATATTGCGTACTTATCCCTGTTCATAAGAATAAAACTTAACAAATATGAAAACCATACTTAATAGCTTATTTTACACCAAGTTCCCAGTAAAACTGGCCGTGATTCACATTGAATTTTCATATTCAGATGTATGAAGAAATCATATTATTGTAATGCAATTCAGAGACCATACTGCGTACTTATCCCTGTTCATAAGAATAAAACTTAACAAATATAAAAACCATACTTAATAGCTTATTTTACACCAAGTTCCCAGTAAAACTGGCCGTGATTCACATTGAATTATCTGATCCCAGAAATTGGAGCCTATAGGTTTTCTCCCTCTTCCTGCATTTGTCTTCATAGGAACCCCCCCCCCTCCCCCCCTTCATATAGACCGATTCGAAATTTTTGTCATAAATTATCTGCCAGTGTCATATTTGTGATATAATCCATACCATCAATTCGAAAATTTTTCTAAAACCAACATTTTATGAAAATTTCTACCCACTAGCTAATCCTGTAGATTTTTCTATCTAATTAGAGAGTGTGTAGAAATTTTTATGAAATGTTTGTTTTAGGTATAAATCTTTCGAATTGATGGTATGGATTATATCACAAATATGATAACTTATAACTTATGACAAAAAAGTCGAAACAGCCCGGGGTCTATATCGGGGGGGGGGGGGGGGTCCTGTCCTCAAGCACCTATGTAAGCGCCTTAGAATTATAACCAAACACTTGTCAATGACGGACCAACCTATACATTGGGAAATATTGTAACTTGTTTTACTTTGCAAAATCCTTCACACAAAAAGACATGCAGACTACAAATCTAAATAAATTCAGATCTTCCATTTTCTCCCCGGTTTTCCGTATGTCGCGTGGAAAATTGGGGAGCGGATGCAAGATCTAATTTTAATTAGATTGGCAGACTACACATCTATTGAAACAAATAAAAGTATCTATCATAAGGTTGTTAGTATTTTATACTGCCAACAAATCAAAGCATTCAGGCTTCTTTAAGTTCATCTTATGCAAATTTGTGCCCTATCGTGGTTATAAAGATTTAAATAAAACTGGGTTTGGGCCCACACACCCCTTTCCAGAACACTGCTGGTGACGATCGTGTGGCATATCTTGTAGACATTTTGATCATTAGAGGAGCAAGCACATTTTTTTAATATATCTATACACATCTTTGCTAGTCAAGGGTTTTCTGTCGCTCATTTATGGGAAGCAGAGCGGACTGAAAACCCCGCGGGCCCTGCCTAGCGAAGATCTGTACATTTCACTCAAAGTACGAGCAATGGAAGTTAATATTGCTTATCATAAGCAACACTCAGAAGTTTGTTGTTCTAGGTAAATTACAAATGTATTTCTATAGACCCCTCATTGAAGCTTGTTCCAATATCATTGTAACACGATAAAACCAAAGGTAAATCGTAAGACTTTGGAAAATGTCCTGTGTCATTCTATAACACAAATTAAGTACATGTAGTTAATTTGAAAAGTACAAAGGACGATTTAAAAAAAAAACTACAAAATAGTTATGTCAATATCTAATTTATTATGTCAATCAAATATTTACAAGTAATTACAACATGCAGATGCAAGAGGTACCTTGGCCTAAACGAACGTATCAAAAAATTTCATGTTTATGCTTTTGCAAATAAAGAAAAGAATTACCCCAGTGAGATGCAGTTACTATGCTAAAAAAAAAAAGAACGCGACTTTCTTTCATAGATACAAATACTGCTCAAACATCTGGAAAAAAAAAGACCTTTTTTGAATAGAGCTCATAAACTGGCAGTGAGCCATTTCATTTTCAGACTCTAGATTAAATTACTCGTGTGTGGGCGATTTCATGACGCCACTCTTTGGCCAGAAAGAGATTTTTGTCCATTTTTTTTAGTTCCTAATTCAGCTCTCGGTCTTATACAAAGAATGTTGTATCTTTTCCTCTGTATGACTGACATTGTTTTCTGCAACGGGTCTTAAAGAAACTTGTCTTCAATTAGTTATTCAAAACAAAGTAATCGCCAAGGTTTCGTGTATAAGAACGTGGTCAGGCATGCAAGATGAATAAAAATGACACGAATGGACTCTCGTACCTCATGCTTAAAACCTTACAAAATTGGTAATACATGCATGATCTGATTTAAGAATTAAAAAAAAAGCAGTGGAATACTCATAATAGTCATATTAATGACTCAGCTGAGCCAAAATTGTCTGACACTGGTCTCTGAACACTCGAGGAATCTCCTCACTAGAAACTGAACTTGCTGTAGTTTGGCTCTAGGTATTCTAGCGGATTCCACTTGCGCTCATGGCTAAATTTCACTCGCTCTGACCATTCCAGCTAAAAAGAAAATAAATGATTTTTTTTTTCAAAGTGAGTTTAAATATACAAGGATCGGTTTATATTGCTCTTCCACACAGTCAGAGAAATTAGGTATTATTTTTTTTTATAAATTTATTTCTGGACTTTAAGGTGAACATCTTGGTTTCCGAAGATTATTGTGTCATATTGTAATTTTTGAATTAACTGAGTGGTAGTAAATACAAAAATTACAATATGACAACAAGTTGTCATATTGTAATTTTTGTATTTACTACCACCCGATAAATTCAAAAATTACAATATGACAATTGCATGATAAAGAAAACCACTTACCAAGTGAGAGGGGAATTTCAGTTGATGAACCTCTCTGCGATCAACATCCATGGTCGCATAATACTGAAAAAAACAGCATATTCATTTTGGTGAGAATCTTTATTAGATTTTTAAAATGACAACTTGTGAAATATTGCTAGCCTGCATATTGCTGTTAAAATATTTCTGTGAGGTCGCTTTTACTACTAATGAAAAAACAGTTTGTCTGCACGAGTCTTACCCAGTTCTCAATCCTTTCCTTCATTTTATCAGGAAAAGACTTGGACGTGAACTGTTGCTAATAAAGACGAGAAGAGAGGGGATAGAAAACAGATTTGTATACATATAATACAAACGCAAAGAGAGAAAGAGAGAAGGAAAGAGAGGGATGGAGAGAAAAGAGAGAGAGACTTACTGAACAGTTGGTGTTGTCACCGTGCTGACGAAGATGGTCAGTATTGTGTTCCACAGTGCAGAACATTTGTCCGTCTGAATTAGGAGGCTGTTGAACCATAGATAGGTACACATGGTTTTGAAGGCCCACAAGATACATGGAAGAGCCATCCATTACTACATTGAAAGGCTGATCCTTGGGAGACAGTTCTGTTAGAGTATAAATACTGCTCAAGTCATTCAATTCTCCAAGAAAGTCAGTGGTTGAAAGAGTGTCTATAAAAAGCGTGTTAGCAGCAGATGGTTCCGACCCAGGAACTTCACTGACAGTCCCTGCATCACATACTTTCTGGAGATTTGCAAAGTCCTCAGTAACCATTTTGTCTGCAGTCTCACTGTCGCAGTGAATTGTGTTTTTTGTAGACGCACACTGTTCATTTTGAGGACTGACCTGAGACGAGGCGATGGGCTGATGAGGACGATGTTTCCTCCTGCCCTTCTTTCCTCGTCTAATTTTTCTTCTTTTTGCCTACAATATACAGCATATTTTTATTTGGAGGCATTAAATAATACCTCAAATGTCCGAAAGCTCTTTTGTCTCAACCAAAATAATTCCAGCAGTGAAATATCGCTACATATAAACAGGACCTACGATTTACAAGAGGATGCGGTGGTGTTTCAATATAAATTAACTTACTGTGTTGACTACTACTTAACTGCACATATTCGGAAAGGGAAAGGTGTTATATTTTACAAGGGAAATGATGAAATGTTAGTTAAGCAAGAATTTTTTGCAGGGTCGACCCACTGGTTGTCTTGTATAGAATTAATTTCTGTGATTAACTTCATATTTCGAGAATGATTAAATCAAAATAGTATTTATGTAGGTAACTGATACCATTGCATCCCGCTCTGTACAAGAGTCCTCCAATGAAAGTCGTCGTTTCATTGTCAACTTTTAGTTTTATCGCAGAGATTATTTTGCACGTCCGTTCACTATTGAATGGCACCGTAACTATGAGCTGTTGCCACAACGCAACAGCCTCATCCTGCATCCCCCATAGCAACGCGCATTTTTCATCTTTTTTTTTTTTTTTTTTTTTTTTTTTTTTTTGCAAATTTAATTTTACATATCTCTTATCTTAAAAATTGCTGTTTGTTGAAATAATTTGAAGGTTTTTTTTTTAAGAAAAAAAATATATTATCAGCAAATATCCGGGAGAGGTTAGATTCGAAACGCATGGAACAACTAGTGTTTTAGAATTCCGGTATGAGGAATTCATTGCTATTTTACTTTAGAAAAGATCAAATCAACGCCCCCCTCCTATTATATTTAATATAGTCTACTTGCTTACTTACCTGGTCATATGAACCTAACAAATTCCAAACACATTCATATCAAATGACGTTAAATTTACCTATGCGCTTTACGTCACAGTTGTCACAGTTGATGTTGATCAATGCGCGCCAAAATCGGTAAGCTTTTCCGTGGATTTGTAGAAATGTTGACGATAAGCCAATAATGTTTCTCGCGAGGGTTTGGCATGAAATATTTACTTTATTTGTTCAACCAGAAGGGGAGAATTCAAAGTGGGAGGCACCAGACAAGGGTTCATTTAATTGCCCTTCTACCACGGCGTGTAAATAAAACATTATATTTTAGGCCCAATATTATTCTCTATTGAGAAGTTGATGGCTCGTTTTAATATTCTCTATTGAGAAGTTGATGGCTCGTTTTAATACTCCCCCTCAAGGGGGAGTATTAAAACGAGCCATCAACTTCTCAATAGAGAATAGGCCCAATATCAGCCCATAACTATGTCGGTCTATTTAGCTTCAAGTACAGTGTGAAAGCTGGATATCTAAAATATTTTTTTTTTAAAGGAGAGGGGAAATAATGTCTTTGTAGGAAGAATTTCAGTTGGGGGGGGGGGGGGCATTTTTACTATAATTTTTTTTGGGGGGGGGGGCACTACAAAGCAAAAATTCTTTTAATAGCAAAAAAAAAAAAAAAATGGGGGTCATTGAAGGGACACAAGCATAAAGTAGCTTTGTTTTTATACTATACATGTATATATCAGCAAAATTATACCCCCCCCCCCCCGCCGTTCCTTTGACCATGCTTTATACTGAACGGAGAGTTTACATTTTTTAAGCATAGTTTATTTTCCGGACTATCTTCCAGTTTATTTATATTTTACATTCGAGGTATGATCATCCGGTATGTATAATTATCTAGCAGACGACTCGAAGTTCGAACTTTTTACGATATTTAATAGAAGGTATGAAACAATATTGAGCACTTAAAAATGTGTCATTTATTATATTGATTTGAAATACTTAAGACTTCTGATAAAAATCTTAAAACAAACGTGAATTATATCTTTTGCCGAGAATTTCAACTTTCAATTGCAGAAAATTAACTTCCATAACGATATGCACTTGTTTCGTATACACTTATTTTTAAGAATAAGTAGGGATGCCCTGTATACGAAAAATTTCCTCCTGAATTTGAACTTGGTACCAGACTTCAAGATTACTGCTGTACCTATCTATACACAACATTAGAAAACGAAAAATATGTAAAATTCATGTTTATTTAAAAAAAAGAGTTATGTTTAAGAATCTGCCTTATGACCGTGGGTGTATGAAAATTGTTGTTAAAAGTTAACGATACCATTTGTGGACAATTCTTATATTTTCTTTCAAGTGCAATAATGTGTACTTAAGAGAATGATTTTGTTAGCCGTGCCTTTGAAGTAATAGTTAATTTCAAAAAACATTCCATAAATGTTCATCTTTATATTTTGGCATTTATATAGAACATTAGGCCTATAGGTAGATTTAGCTTTCTAGGGTAGTATATGAAAGTGAGTGGGGTATTTTATCCCACAACACAACTCACAGAGTGAGCATCATCCGAGGGCTAGCATATTATTGTAAATTTGCAACATTTTCAGATTGGTAGTATCATGAATCAGGCTCTGTAAATGTATGTGCATGTCGTTCGAAAGGCTGTACCTTATACTCTTGGAATGCTTTTTAAAAAAAGGCATTAACGCTTTTTTCAGATGGCATCTCATGATTTTGACATCGACGATAATTCCATCCTATCTCGAATTGATGATGTTATGTTGTCCGTCATTCAGCAAATCAGTGACAACAAGCCACCAGTTCTGAGCCATTTCAACAGAGGAACCTGGCAAAACATTACATACGACAAAAATGTAGGTCTCTGTGTCAATGATGCCATGAAAATGACATCAGTACGTTTTGATTCCAAACTATCCCTAAAGAAATTCACTTTGATGATAAAACTTTTGTCAATGGTATATAGTCTTATTCAGACTGACAGATTTTGTACCAAGCGTGATTTATATTACCAAGACACTACATTGTTTGGAAACCAAACAGCATTAGACGAGGCTCTAGAAAACATCTCCTGCATGCTACAAGTACCAAGGTGGCGTCTACATGTGCTGGCTACCTCAAAAGGATGTATTGCAGGAAATTTGTCTTTTTATGATGTAGATGGTAACTACGTAGACTGTAGCAAGACCATGTCAGGGATCCAAGTTCCTAGTCATATTGCAGGAATGCAGCATATTCAAACGGATGCTGATTTTATTTTAGTCATAGAGAAGGATGCAATTTTCCAGCGTTTATTAAGCGAGGGATTTTGTGAAATGATGTGTCCTTGCATAATTGTAACAGGAAAAGGTTTTCCTGACATGAACACCAGAATGCTTTTAAACAGACTGTGGAGAGAGTTTTCTCCAAGATTTTTCATTCTTGTGGATGCAGATCCTTATGGAATAGAGATTATGTCCATTTACAAATTTGGATCCCGTTCTTTGTCATTTGAGGCCCCCATGTTGACTGTGCCTGATATGGAATGGCTGGGGGTTTTACCAAGCGACATTCAACGTCTACGACTGAAAGAAAATAGTCTTATAGAGCTAAAGCCATCAGACAAAAGTAAAATAAGTAACATTTTGGCAAGACCGTATGTTTCTGAATCACAGTTTCTGTACAAGGAACTCAATGTTTTGTTGGAACTTGGAAAAAAGGCTGAAATTGAGAGTCTTGACTCCATATCTTTATCTTTCCTTGCAAATGTTTATCTTCCAACCAAACTGAGACATAGTTCTCAGTAGCAGAGATATAGAATTTTGTTAAGTATATGTATTAAGAATTGGCTCAATTCTAAAGGTAAAGAAATGAATTCATACAATTAAGTTACACAAGTATTGAAAGCCTCAAATTTTCATTTTGTATTACTCTCAAATTTTCTTTTAAAATTGTGCATTGTTTTTAACATTGTCATGTTCATAGTTCAAGAATTTAATTGCTCATCTGAGCCAAAAATGAGCATCTTTTCTGATTGAAAAATATCTTACATCTGTCTGAAGGTACTTTATTTTTTAATTGCCATGTGTGCATGTGCTTGAACATTTTCTTGGTGTAAACATTCAGTGACAAACAATATCTAAAATGAAAAAAAAATTATGGAGAGATGTTGATTTGCATGGATATTTATTTCAGATGAAAGCTTCCCTCATTCCCTAGACAAAATCTCACAAATATTTTTCAAACTATTCATTTTAAGAACTTTTCTTATTTATTAATAAAACTCTTAGGGATCCAGGCCCGTAGCAACAGTCTCAAAAGGGAGGGGGGGGGGGCAACTTCCTAAAAAATCTGACAAGCAAAAAAACCTATTTACCTGTCCAAAACCTGGAATACAGCAACAAAAAGTGGGGGGGGGGGGGCGCCAACCATCATCTAAAGGAGAATTTACTATTATAGAAAAATACTACACCCAGGAAGAGGAGGGCGTTCTACGAGTCTGGGGATCCCTCTATCAGGAACGTATCCTGGCGACAGAAGAACGACAGGGTTCCAATAGTCAAGTGCCTTGAGTCAACATACCAATTTTAAGAATTCAAATGGTCATCAAAAAATTCTATCAATACTTAATACATGTACCTTTGAAATTCAATTAGCAATATTTCCATGATTTATCATTTCTCAGGACAATTTTAGTGAAAGTTTTAATAACTCAAATGAGAAAATTATACAAGTCTTCTTGAAAAAAGTTAAGCATCCGTCCTGAAAATAAATATATATTAAAAACTGGTTGTTATTTTGTGTCAACAACCATAGCTTTTTAAGCCCCTTACGATTTAGTTGAATACAGTTCACTATTATAGTAAACTGTAAATAAATAACTATTGAGAAAAAAGAACTACAGTAATTCATTGCATGACACTTTACAAAGACTAGTATCCAATTATCTTCATTGAATTTGATTTGAATTAATTTATTTATGATAAATTATATTATAATAAATTTATGATAGTCAATGTTGTTTGAAAGTAAAAGTTATATCTTTTTCGCCCCCCCCCCCCTCAAAAAAAACAAAACAAAAAAAACAAAAAACAAAAGAAGACAAAACAAAAACATATTTTGAATATCTTGACTTTTCTTAAGGAAACGTTTTTTAAAAATTGCAAGTTTATATATAATACTCAATTCAAATGCTATAGAAAGGAGATGTGCAAACAAGGCGTGGGAAATGCCCATGTTACATAATCATTCAATTTGTGAATTTAGTGTCAACGGTAAACACATTGTCACTAGCACTTGAACACACGTGGTCCCTGCCGATCAGCATTTTTGGTCAGGGAAAATATCGAAGGTGGAAACGACACTGGTATTTGCCTGATTAGCAAATAAAACGTTTCAGAAATCGAACTAACTATTGTCTTACATGTAGTAAATATGTTTATGAATGTGGCTTCATTACGAACATCAAATTTATTACATATACATTCTAGTTACTGATCTTACATCTTTTAAATGAAAGTGGGGGTGGGGTGGGGGGTGGAATATGTATAATACATTTTTCAATATATTTTAAACAAACGTAGGAAAAAGGTCGAATTTTCCCTGATCAAATATGTTTAAATACGTACAATGAACTGGTTTCAACTATTTTAGATATAAAACTGATATATCTTAAATTTACACACACTGAACAATTTGTTTCTGTAGACAGATTATTTTCAAATCAGGGCCCTTTTAGGCCTTACAAATTACAAACACGATTGATACAATTACCAACAAGCACGGACATAATTATGTGTATATAAAATAATCTACAGTACATGCTTTTGTATACATTGAAGTTGGGTAAGTATTACACTATTATTATATATGAAAGTAAGATAATTGACACTGGTGGATTTAGGGGGGGGGGGGGCGTGGGGGGCGCACGCCCCCCCCCCCTAAAATTTTCAAAGTATGACATGACTAATATTAATAATGCCATACTTTGTTTTTATAATTAATGGTCAATTAAAAAATGGTAATTTTATTTGAGGACCAAGTATCGGTTTTCTTAAAAATCAAGTCTGAAAACCTTGCATTCCCTAGGCTCTGAATATTATCTCATAATTATTCAAACCGGAAAACTTCTCCCGATTTCGTTTGAAGGGTAGACTGCACTTGTCAATTTCCTATCATGATGCAAGGAAAATTACTGAAATATTTAAAGGCTGGTCGAAGGTAAATAAATGAATTTAAAGTCAGACGGTCTACGTTACAAACCCGTCCACTGATTGATGTATTTATTTATCAAATGGTGTAACCATGCAGTAATTTACTTACATAGATAGAAGACTTTTTTTAATTACACACATCTCATAATCTTTCCATATAAATGGAATTTAACGCCAGGATATAGGTAAGTATGGTGTAACTTCGACCACCTGGTTAATTTCGACCGTTCATAAATACCTTAAAACTTAATTTTTTAGATATGATATCTTAAGCTGTCAACCATCATTTGGAAAACAAAAATTTCATACATTTTACTTTTAAAATTTGATCATTTTTGTATATCTTTATATAGTGCTCTTCTTCTAAAGGAGATCAATATAGTCTGAAAATGGGCACAACCACCCAGCCCTCTTAAGTGACAATGTACTTTGAAAAACATTCTGATTTTTGTGACTTCTTGTATATCTAGGTAAAATGCTATTTTTAAAATCTGATCTTATTTGTTCGTTGTTTTTTGGTTTGTTTGTGTGTGTGTGTTTGTGTGTGTGTTTTTTCTTTTAGAAAGTGAAATATCATAGGGTACATAACTAATCAATACCATTATTTTTGTGCCTGGTTTTACTCTTAAAATGCATGAAAACCCAGGAGCTTCCGGGGGCTTCGCCCCCTGGGCCCCTATCAGGGCTTCGCCCTGGACCGACTGGGGGCCTTAAGGCGGCCCCCAGACCCCCTACCTGAACGGAGTTATCCACCCCCCCCCCCCCCCAATCACAAATCCTGTATCCGCCCATGATTGAAATAGTTCTACCGTGTACCCAAATGTAAAGTGGGAGATTCAACAATCCTTGCATTGCAAAAGATACCACGAGGCGATGCAAAAGTACTAATTATTACATTACATAAAGTGTTTTTTTTTAACAATTACGCATATTTACATGTTCTATGTTCTAGATATTTCAAGAAATTTTGTAATGTGACTGAATGATTAAAATATGGTTGCGTGCATGTGTATTATTTCTTTAAATTATATTATATAATTAATAGTCAAAGTTTATAGGAAAGGAAAACAACGTGCCCCTGAGAGTGTCCATCCCCCCAAAATATTTTGATATTGGTTATTATTTTTTTTCTTATCTAAAAATTTCTGGTAGGAACCCTCTGTGCTCTTCAGAGCTTCTAATAGGTATAACAGAAACAAAAAACTGACTTCGTTTGATCTGGAAAGTACGTGAGAAGGGACCACATGTTTCCATTCCCGTGAAATATAGTTTTCACAATTGTTAAGTCCCCCTTTCGTTTGGGTGTGTATGTTTTCTTCTTCTTTTTTCCCCCCTTTTTTTTCTTTTTGGCTTGTCAAAAAAGTAGATCAGCAGGTTTAATCCATCCTGCCCAAGAAAAATTCCTTAATTTCCCTTGTAAAGACTATAACATTTCCCATGATTTTTACTACATCGGATTTTATATGCATTATTGCTCTTATGAATGCCTACACATGAGAGAGGAAGAGAGTATACTTGTATTGAAAATGCAAAACAATATTTATCCATAATCTTGCGGTAAGGGTTTCAAGTAATCCTTAAACTATCTTTTAAGATTTTCTCAAAATACAAGAAATTGAATAGGTATACCAAATTTTAGACTGCCTGCGGAAACTCTCCAGTCTGGAAAGGCTTCCTATACAAACATATAAAACAGGCAAGTAGCACCGTTTCTCAAAATGTGTGTATGCGAAGGGGAGCGGGTGGGGGTGGGGGGTAGTAAAATGATTGACAAGCAAAAGAAAAACTTGAAGCACTTGAAAATTGGGGGAAGTGAAGAAGAAAAACAAGCATTTAAAAAAAATCCGTAATCAGTAGAAGAACAGATTCCATTCAATTATACTATCATTTTCGGCAGAAAAATATTTGATTTCAATGTACAGTAGTGTTGGATGTGAGTGGGAAAGGGGGAGGGGGGCAACCAGTCTTAAAATAAAAAAAATCCTTACAAAATCAACCATAAAAGACAGGCCTGTAGAACGCATCGGGGGATGCCCCCTCCCACTTTTTTCCGAGTATAATGTTTTACTGTTTAGTATGAAATGCACACTAAAATGCTGACCCCCTTCACTTTTTGTTGCACTATACTCAAATCGTCGAAAAAGGTGCTCTCCCCCCCCCCCCACTACCACAAAATAGGATTTTGGTGATTTTTTTTTATTATTTTAATTTTTTTAAATTTTTTTTTATTATTACTATTATATTTTTTATTATTTATTTTTTGGCTTGTCAAAGATTTTTCAGGTAAAGTGTCAATGATTTCTTAGTTGCTACGTGTCTGAAACACACTCTAAGAAAAGAGGGTAATAACCCCCCACCCCCACCCCACCCCTGCTCCACGGTTGTGTATATTTGTTAATTTGTGTTCTGGTTAAATACTTTCATGTCGTGCTCTAAATCATTTTCTTACATCAAATTACTCAGTTTAGTTTTAGATAATCAGCAAATACTAATTCCCTTTTTCACTTTTGATATTTTCCCTGACCAAAATCTGATCAGCACGGACTAAGTGTATTCTAGTGCTAGGCTGTACGATGAAGTGACAACGTGTTTACTGTTGAGTATTTATGGAGTTTATTACTTTTTTGTGATGCATATTTCAATAAATGGAATACAAGGTGTAAATCACTCCACATGTGCACATCTTCGAACGGGTACAGTGGTCTATTTCCAGGTATGAATAAGTTTACAGCGTTCGACGTGTTTTCTCGATATGCATCAATTGTATTTGTGTTCAAAGCATACGGACGTGCATTGCAAATACGCTATAGTTGTTTGTTCCATTCTTAAGATAGATTTTTGCAAATTGTTTGTACGATTTGACTGTGTATCATTTTAAGTTTATTATGCATATATTTAAAAAAAAAACACGCGCAACTTTATTTTTTCTTCCAAACTTGCATTTATATTATTCAAAACGATAATTATTCATAAATATCTTTATGACTGTTTTTATCTGTTATGATTTTAAAATGTTTTCAACAATTCATGTGTTCCCAAATACTTTACTATCGGAGATGTGCACGCGTCGATAGCCAAACCAAAAATTCACTCAAGTGTAACGGGGACACTGGGGTATATATCGTTACAATTAGACAAGGTATCTGAAAGAAATATGGCGGAATAACGCTAGTTGGTATGAAACAAGACGTACATTGATGCAAATGGTGTGTTTTTAAGAATTCATGTCAGCTTTAAGATCGTGCACTACGAAGGACAAAAAGTTAAGCAGGAGATGGAGAAAGATGACCAGAGGAATTTTTTATTTAATGAAGGAGATAGAATGTTCTACGTGGCAGAAAATGTTTAAAGAAATTACTTTGACCATTGTACTTAATAGAAATCTTTGTTCTTTTGATATTATTACTGAGTAAATAATTACGAACAACTTTGTGTGGATAGAAAGAAAAAGTGTCTCGTTCCAACATAATGTTCAAACATATTTAAGGGATATTTTAAGAACAGTTTGAAGTGAAAATAAGCAATTTTTGGAAAACTCTTTAATGACTCTGGAACCCGACTTCGACAAAACAATCAGGGTTACGCATGATGTTTAGGAATTGGAGAGAGAAATGCATGCACAACTCTATACTTACATAGCAAACTCAAGCACACCACTAGTCGTATTACACTATAATATTATTGCCTAAATGTCACAGCCTCGTGCATTGTTAAGATCTGATTTTCACATGATTTTGAAACTGTGGGTTAAAAGTTTAAATAGTTATGTAAGCAGATAGAAAAAAAACAAACAGAGAAATCGCATGCTATAACTACATGTACCGAACAGAATAAGATTTTTCCTTGGAAAATTGCATGAATCTGGTGCGTGGTTTTCATTGGAGAAATCCTGCTCTAGAGCCCATTTTCCAGTTGGGGGGATGGGGAATCCCACTCTTAGCCCATTTTCCAGTGGAAAATCATATTCTAGAGCCAATTTTCCGGGGGGGGGGGGTAGAGGACCAGTAGCAGACGGTTAGTACATTATGCCATTAAAAGGCAATACGAGTAAAATAATTTGAGTTAAATGGGTAGATAACAGATTGAATTTGAAAGGTGGGAGCCAGGGAAAAAATCAGCTGAAAAAAACTTTGACAAGCAAGCAAGCAAAAAAAAAAACAAAAACAAAAACAAACGAACAGAACAGAACAAAAAAATAAAAGAATTAAAGAAAGAAAATTGTCCAAACTCAAAAATCCCACGGGGTTCTGGACCCCCTTTCAGGATCCGCGCATGGTATGTTTTTTTTTTTTTTTTTTTTTTGGTTCATAATTATATAGGACAAGTCGTTTTCCTTCATATCTGTGACTTTCCATACCAATTTACTATGTATCCTTGTTTTCTATGGAGGTCTAAGGTCATTCTTTGGATATCAGTTTAATAACTTTAAATTTTTTGTAATTTTCAGTGTATTTTAAAGTAATTTATTAAAATACCTGCAAGATTCGTTTATGTATACTACTACCGTGTAAATGCCGAAAAATTAAAACATAATAATACAAAAGTTAACCTGAATTTCAGTTAAAATTCACTATAAAACAAAAGATTTGTTTGTATACTCATTATTTTACTATTTTAAACTCTGATGACCACAGTAGATAATGAATAGTACTTAAATCACGTGAGCTTGGTCTTTGACCATTATTCACTACTGAATTCACAAAGCAGTAACAAACAATACCAGGCAAGTTAACGCCGCAGAATAATTTATATACAATTTTTTATGGAAAATGCTTTACGGGAGCGTCCAGATAAACAAACATTAAGGTAAACGTTTAAATGAATAAATACTTGCAAATTAGTTAAGTTTCTTAAAAGAAAACCGCTAACAATCTGACCCTTTTAGAAAAAAAAGATTTTTGAGACTAAACAAACTAATTAATCTTCTGTTTTAAGGTATACTGCTTGAATTCATAAATTAAAATGTGAAAAAAAAGACTAAAAATGCACCAGAATCCATCAGAAAGGTACACATTAAAAAAAGGTCTAGCTCAGATACTCCCGCACCCCACCCAGGAAACTTAGTGACGGCCTTCATATAGCAAGACGGACTTGAGATATGAATATTTGTATCCTATTTAATGGCAGAACATATTCTAGGTTAATTGCAGAAATTGTCTATAATTGGAGGTTCAAAGAAATTTATATTTTTTATTTGTTTATATTCCGTCAAATTTGCATCGGGATCGGAATTATGAGTTGAAAATGTGGCGCGAACAACAAATTCGATCAGATGAGTTTGTTGAAGTTCCTGAAAAAGCCTTCTATGAAGAAGAAAAAAAATATTTGTTGCAGTCAGATGCATGAATTGATAGTGTTTTAGGCAAAGTATCTTTAAGCCGTGGAAAAAGACTGTTTATCGCCAATTGGTGAATCCGGTAACATAAAAAGATTTACACTCTGTTACTAGTCAATATCAGTATGTTGTAGTGAAGATGAATATAATGTTATACATTGAAAATATTCAAAAATCTTCTGTACCGCTTTTTTAAATATTAAAATTCTAACGTGACATGAAATGCAAGTGTACTTTCTTTGATGTGTCTGTTTCTCTTTGTTAGCAGAATAATGTGTTGGCTAACCGGGATACTGAAGTGAGGAGTTGTCCCTCTCCCATTCAACTGAAGACATGAGTAGCATGCACGGTTAGATTACCACTTTCCTTCCTGCATCCTTTCCTGATATTTTGCTTGCCAATTGATGTTGGTGTATCAGGCTTTGACCTCTTGACCTTCAATTGACAGGATGCAGAGATGCTGAGGTAGTTCAGAAGGAACATCACCAGGAGCCACATCAACAGTCATGGAAGCTTATGTGGAAGTATTTTCTATGTTTTTTTCCAATTTTCTCTCTTTTCTTTCTCCCAATACCCTCCCTACTCTAACAAAACTAACCACCATTCTGCCCTCCCCCCTCCCCAATTCCTGTTCCTGACTTAACTGTCATTGTTGCTAACTGATTTTTCAACTCATTTTGTTGTACTGCTTATTTTCACTTGAATTTCTGTGATTTGTTGCATTGTTTTGAATTTCTACTAATCTTGTGTCAGTTGTATATTTTCAGGTTCTCAGAAGAGGAAGAAGGAAGGAGGATCAAGGCCTCCCAACAGATGAAAAATAGTCCATTTCCCAGCTATATGCAGCAGCCAACCTTGCCGGAAGTGGTAAGCAACAAGCTGCTTCTTTTTAATTAAACTTCTCACTTGATATGACATGCAAGTGTACTTTCTTTGATGTGTCTGTATTTCTTTGTTAGCAGAAGAATGTGTTGGCTGACCAGGATACTGAAGTGAGATGTTGTCCCTCTCCCATTCAACTGAAGACATGAGTAGCATGCACGGTTAGATTACCACTTTCCTTCCTGCATCCTTTCCTGATATTTTGCTTGCCAATTGATGTTGGTTGTATCAGGCTTTGACCTCTTGACCTTCAATTGACAGGATGCAGAGATGCTGAGGTAGTTCAGAAGGAACATCACCAGGAGCCACATCAACAGTCATGGAAGCTTATATGGAAGTATTTTTTATGTTTTTCCAATTTTCTCTCTTTTCTTTCTCCCAATACCCTCCCTACTCTAACAAAACTAACCACCATTCTGCCCTCCCCTCCCCTCCCCAATTCCTGTTCCTGACTTAACTGTCATTGTTGCTAACTGATTTTTCAACTCATTTTGTTGTACTGCTTATTTTCACTTGAATTTCTGTGATTTGTTGCATTGTTTTGAATTTCTACTAATCTTGTGCCAGTTGTATATTTTCAGGTTCTCAGAACAGGAAGAAGGATGGAAGATCAAGGCCTTCCAACAGATGAAAAATAGTCCATTTCCCAGCTATATGCAGCAGCCAACCTTGCCGGAAGTGGTAAGCAACAAGCTGCTTCTTTTTAATTAAACTTCTCACTTGATATGACATGCAAGTGTACTTTCTTTGATGTGTCTGTATTTCTTTGTTAGCAGAAGAATGTGTTGGCTGACCAGGATACTGAAGTGAGATGTTGTCCCTCTCCCATTCAACTGAAGACATGAGTAGCATGCACGGTTAGATTACCACTTTACTTCTTGCATCCTTTCCTGATATTTTGCTTGCCAATTGATGTTGGTTGTATCAGGCTTTGACCTCTTGACCTTCAATTGACAGGATGCAGAGATGCTGAGGTAGTTCAGAAGGAACATCACCAGGAGCCACATCAACAGTCATGGAAGCTTATATGGAAGTAATTTTTATGTTTTTCCAATTTTCTCTCTTTTCTTTCTCCCAATACCCTCCCTACTCTAACAAAACTAACCACAATCCTGCCCTCCCCTCCCCTCCCCAATTCCTGTTCCTGACTTAACTGTCATTGTTGCTAACTGATTTTTCAACTCATTTTGTTGTACTGCTTATTTTCACTTGAATTTCTGTGATTTGTTGCATTGTTTTGAATTTCTACTAATCTTGTGTCAGTTGTATATTTTCAGGTTCTCAGAAGAGGAAGAAGGAAGGAGGATCAAGGCCTCCCAACAGATGAAAAATAGTCCATTTCCCAGCTATATGCAGCAGCCAACCTTGCCGGAAGTGGTAAGCAACAAGCTGCTTCTTTTTAATTAAACTTCTCACTTGATATGACATGCAAGTGTACTTTCTTTGATGTGTCTGTATTTCTTTGTTAGCAGAAGAATGTGTTGGCTGACCAGGATACTGAAGTGAGATGTTGTCCCTCTCCCATTCAACTGAAGACATGAGTAGCATGCACGGTTAGATTACCACTTTCCTTCCTGCATCCTTTCCTGATATTTTGCTTGCCAATTGATGTTGGTGTATCAGGCTTTGACCTCTTGACCTTCAATTGACAGGATGCAGAGATGCTGAGGTAGTTCAGAAGGAACATCACCAGGAGCCACATCAACAGTCATGGAAGCTTATATGGAAGTATTTTTTATGTTTTTTTCCAATTTTCTCTCTTTTCTTTCTCCCAATACCCTCCCTACTCTAACAAAACTAACCACCATCCTGCCCTCCCCCCTCCCCAATTCCTGTTCCTGACTTAACTGTCATTGTTGCTAACTGATTTTTCAACTCATTTTGTTGTACTGCTTATTTTCACTTGAATTTCTGTGATTTGTTGCATTGTTTTGAATTTCTACTAATCTTGTGTCAGTTGTATATTTTCAGGTTCTCAGAAGAGGAAGAAGGAAGGAGGATCAAGGCCTCCCAACAGATGAAAAATAGTCCATTTCCCAGCTATATGCAGCAGCCAACCTTGCCGGAAGTGGTAAGCAACAAGCTGCTTCTTTTTAATTAAACTTCTCACTTGATATGACATGCAAGTGTACTTTCTTTGATGTGTCTGTATTTCTTTGTTAGCAGAAGAATGTGTTGGCTGACCAGGATACTGAAGTGAGATGTTGTCCCTCTCCCATTCAACTGAAGACATGAGTAGCATGCACGGTTAGATTACCACTTTCCTTCCTGCATCCTTTCCTGATATTTTGCTTGCCAATTGATGTTGGTTGTATCAGGCTTTGACCTCTTGACCTTCAATTGACAGGATGCAGAGATGCTGAGGTAGTTCAGAAGGAACATCACCAGGAGCCACATCAACAGTCATGGAAGCTTATATGGAAGTATTTTTTATGTTTTTCCAATTTTCTCTCTTTTCTTTCTCCCAATACCCTCCCTACTCTAACAAAACTAACCACCATCCTGCCCTCCCCTCCCCTCCCCAATTCCTGTTCCTGACTTAACTGTCATTGTTGCTAACTGATTTTTCAACTCATTTTGTTGTACTGCTTATTTTCACTTGAATTTCTGTGATTTGTTGCATTGTTTTGAATTTCTACTAATCTTGTGTCAGTTGTATATTTTCAGGTTCTCAGAAGAGGAAGAAGGAAGGAAGATCAAGGCCTACCAACAGATGAAAAATAGTCCATTTCCCAGCTATATGCAGCAGCCAACCTTGCCGGAAGTGGTAAGCAACAAGCTGCTTCTTTTTAATTAAACTTCTCACTTGATATGACATGCAAGTGTACTTTCTTTGATGTGTCTGTATTTCTTTGTTAGCAGAAGAATGTGTTGGCTGACCAGGATACTGAAGTGAGATGTTGTCCCTCTCCCATTCAACTGAAGACATGAGTAGCATGCACGGTTAGATTACCACTTTACTTCTTGCATCCTTTCCTGATATTTTGCTTGCCAATTGATGTTGGTTGTATCAGGCTTTGACCTCTTGACCTTCAATTGACAGGATGCAGAGATGCTGAGGTAGTTCAGAAGGAACATCACCAGGAGCCACATCAACAGTCATGGAAGCTTATATGGAAGTATTTTTTATGTTTTTCCAATTTTCTCTCTTTTCTTTCTCCCAATACCCTCCCTACTCTAACAAAACTAACCACCATCCTGCCCTCCCCTCCCCTCCCCAATTCCTGTTCCTGACTTAACTGTCATTGTTGCTAACTGATTTTTACAACTCATTTTGTTGTACTGCTTATTTTCACTTGAATTTCTGTGATTTGTTGCATTGTTTTGAATTTCTACTAATCTTGTGTCAGTTGTATATTTTCAGGTTCTCAGAAGAGGAAGAAGGAAGGAAGATCAAGGCCTCCCAACAGATGAAAAATAGTCCATTTCCCAGCTATATGCAGCAGCCAACCTTGCCGGAAGTGGTAAGCAACAAGCTGCTTCTTTTTAATTAAACTTCTCACTTGATATGACATGCAAGTGTACTTTCTTTGATGTGTCTGTATTTCTTTGTTAGCAGAAGAATGTGTTGGCTGACCAGGATACTGAAGTGAGATGTTGTCCCTCTCCCATTCAACTGAAGACATGAGTAGCATGCACGGTTAGATTACCACTTTACTTCTTGCATCTTTTCCTGATATTTTGCTTGCCAATTGATGTTGGTTGTATCAGGCTTTGACCTCTTGACCTTCAATTGACAGGATGCAGAGATGCTGAGGTAGTTCAGAAGGAACATCACCAGGAGCCACATCAACAGTCATGGAAGCTTATATGGAAGTAATTTTTATGTTTTTCCAATTTTCTCTCTTTTCTTTCTCCCAATACCCTCCCTACTCTAACAAAACTAACCACCATCCTGCCCTCCCCTCCCCTCCCCAATTCCTGTTCCTGACTTAACTGTCATTGTTGCTAACTGATTTTTACAACTCATTTTGTTGTACTGCTTATTTTCACTTGAATTTCTGTGATTTGTTGCATTGTTTTGAATTTCTACTAATCTTGTGTCAGTTGTATATTTTCAGGTTCTCAGAAGAGGAAGAAGGAAGGAGGATCAAGGCCTCCCAACAGATGAAAAATAGTCCATTTCCCAGCTATATGCAGCAGCCAACCTTGCCGGAAGTGGTAAGCAACAAGCTGCTTCTTTTTAATTAAACTTCTCACTTGATATGACATGCAAGTGTACTTTCTTTGATGTGTCTGTATTTCTTTGTTAGCAGAAGAATGTGTTGGCTGACCAGGATACTGAAGTGAGATGTTGTCCCTCTCCCATTCAACTGAAGACATGAGTAGCATGCACGGTTAGATTACCACTTTACTTCTTGCATCCTTTCCTGATATTTTGCTTGCCAATTGATGTTGGTTGTATCAGGCTTTGACCTCTTGACCTTCAATTGACAGGATGCAGAGATGCTGAGGTAGTTCAGAAGGAACATCACCAGGAGCCACATCAACAGTCATGGAAGCTTATATGGAAGTATTTTTTATGTTTTTCCAATTTTCTCTCTTTTCTTTCTCCCAATACCCTCCCTACTCTAACAAAACTAACCACCATCCTGCCCTCCCCTCCCCTCCCCAATTCCTGTTCCTGACTTAACTGTCATTGTTGCTAACTGATTTTTCAACTCATTTTGTTGTACTGCTTATTTTCACTTGAATTTCTGTGATTTGTTGCATTGTTTTGAATTTCTACTAATCTTGTGTCAGTTGTATATTTTCAGGTTCTCAGAAGAGGAAGAAGGAAGGAAGATCAAGGCCTCCCAACAGATGAAAAATAGTCCATTTCCCAGCTATATGCAGCAGCCAACCTTGCCGGAAGTGGTAAGCAACAAGCTGCTTCTTTTTAATTAAACTTCTCACTTGATATGACATGCAAGTGTACTTTCTTTGATGTGTCTGTATTTCTTTGTTAGCAGAAGAATGTGTTGGCTGACCAGGATACTGAAGTGAGATGTTGTCCCTCTCCCATTCAACTGAAGACATGAGTAGCATGCACGGTTAGATTACCACTTTACTTCTTGCATCCTTTCCTGATATTTTGCTTGCCAATTGATGTTGGTTGTATCAGGCTTTGACCTCTTGACCTTCAATTGACAGGATGCAGAGATGCTGAGGTAGTTCAGAAGGAACATCACCAGGAGCCACATCAACAGTCATGGAAGCTTATATGGAAGTAATTTTTATGTTTTTCCAATTTTCTCTCTTTTCTTTCTCCCAATACCCTCCCTACTCTAACAAAACTAACCACCATCCTGCCCTCCCCTCCCCTCCCCAATTCCTGTTCCTGACTTAACTGTCATTGTTGCTAACTGATTTTTCAACTCATTTTGTTGTACTGCTTATTTTCACTTGAATTTCTGTGATTTGTTGCATTGTTTTGAATTTCTACTAATCTTGTGCCAGTTGTATATTTTCAGGTTCTCAGAAGAGGAAGAAGGAAGGAGGATCAAGGCCTCCCAACAGATGAAAAATAGTCCATTTCCCAGCTATATGCAGCAGCCAACCTTGTCGGAAGTGGTAAGCAACAAGCTGCTTCTTTTTAATTAAACTTCTCACTTGATATGACATGCAAGTGTACTTTCTTTGATGTGTCTGTATTTCTTTGTTAGCAGAAGAATGTGTTGGCTGACCAGGATACTGAAGTGAGATGTTGTCCCTCTCCCATTCAACTGAAGACATGAGTAGCATGCACGGTTAGATTACCACTTTACTTCTTGCATCCTTTCCTGATATTTTGCTTGCCAATTGATGTTGGTTGTATCAGGCTTTGACCTCTTGACCTTCAATTGACAGGATGCAGAGATGCTGAGGTAGTTCAGAAGGAACATCACCAGGAGCCACATCAACAGTCATGGAAGCTTATATGGAAGTAATTTTTATGTTTTTCCAATTTTCTCTCTTTTCTTTCTCCCAATACCCTCCCTACTCTAACAAAACTAACCACAATCCTGCCCTCCCCTCCCCTCCCCAATTCCTGTTCCTGACTTAACTGTCATTGTTGCTAACTGATTTTTCAACTCATTTTGTTGTACTGCTTATTTTCACTTGAATTTCTGTGATTTGTTGCATTGTTTTGAATTTCTACTAATCTTGTGTCAGTTGTATATTTTCAGGTTCTCAGAAGAGGAAGAAGGAAGGAAGATCAAGGCCTCCCAACAGATGAAAAATAGTCCATTTCCCAGCTATATGCAGCAGCCAACCTTGTCGGAAGTGGTAAGCAACAAGCTGCTTCTTTTTAATTAAACTTCTCACTTGATATGACATGCAAGTGTACTTTCTTTGATGTGTCTGTATTTCTTTGTTAGCAGAAGAATGTGTTGGCTGACCAGGATACTGAAGTGAGATGTTGTCCCTCTCCCATTCAACTGAAGACATGAGTAGCATGCACGGTTAGATTACCACTTTACTTCTTGCATCCTTTCCTGATATTTTGCTTGCCAATTGATGTTGGTTGTATCAGGCTTTGACCTCTTGACCTTCAATTGACAGGATGCAGAGATGCTGAGGTAGTTCAGAAGGAACATCACCAGGAGCCACATCAACAGTCATGGAAGCTTATATGGAAGTAATTTTTATGTTTTTCCAATTTTCTCTCTTTTCTTTCTCCCAATACCCTCCCTACTCTAACAAAACTAACCACCATCCTGCCCTCCCCTCCCCTCCCCAATTCCTGTTCCTGACTTAACTGTCATTGTTGCTAACTGATTTTTACAACTCATTTTGTTGTACTGCTTATTTTCACTTGAATTTCTGTGATTTGTTGCATTGTTTTGAATTTCTACTAATCTTGTGCCAGTTGTATATTTTCAGGTTCTCAGAAGAGGAAGAAGGAAGGAAGATCAAGGCCTACCAACAGATGAAAAATAGTCCATTTCCCAGCTATATGCAGCAGCCAACCTTGTCGGAAGTGGTAAGCAACAAGCTGCTTCTTTTTAATTAAACTTCTCACTTGATATGACATGCAAGTGTACTTTCTTTGATGTGTCTGTATTTCTTTGTTAGCAGAAGAATGTGTTGGCTGACCAGGATACTGAAGTGAGATGTTGTCCCTCTCCCATTCAACTGAAGACATGAGTAGCATGCACGGTTAGATTACCACTTTACTTCTTGCATCCTTTCCTGATATTTTGCTTGCCAATTGATGTTGGTTGTATCAGGCTTTGACCTCTTGACCTTCAATTGACAGGATGCAGAGATGCTGAGGTAGTTCAGAAGGAACATCACCAGGAGCCACATCAACAGTCATGGAAGCTTATATGGAAGTAATTTTTATGTTTTTCCAATTTTCTCTCTTTTCTTTCTCCCAATACCCTTCCTACTCTAACAAAACTAACCACCATCCTGCCCTCCCCTCCCCTCCCCAATTCCTGTTCCTGACTTAACTGTCATTGTTGCTAACTGATTTTTCAACTCATTTTGTTGTACTGCTTATTTTCACTTGAATTTCTGTGATTTGTTGCATTGTTTTGAATTTCTACTAATCTTGTGCCAGTTGTATATTTTCAGGTTCTCAGAAGAGGAAGAAGGAAGGAAGATCAAGGCCTACCAACAGATGAAAAATAGTCCATTTCCCAGCTATATGCAGCAGCCAACCTTGTCGGAAGTGGTAAGCAACAAGCTGCTTCTTTTTAATTAAACTTCTCACTTGATATGACATGCAAGTGTACTTTCTTTGATGTGTCTGTATTTCTTTGTTAGCAGAAGAATGTGTTGGCTGACCAGGATACTGAAGTGAGATGTTGTCCCTCTCCCATTCAACTGAAGACATGAGTAGCATGCATGGTTAGATTACCACTTTACTTCTTGCATCCTTTCCTGATATTTTGCTTGCCAATTGATGTTGGTTGTATCAGGCTTTGACCTCTTGACCTTCAATTGACAGGATGCAGAGATGCTGAGGTAGTTCAGAAGGAACATCACCAGGAGCCACATCAACAGTCATGGAAGCTTATATGGAAGTAATTTTTATGTTTTTCCAATTTTCTCTCTTTTCTTTCTCCCAATACCCTCCCTACTCTAACAAAACTAACCACCATCCTGCCCTCCCCTCCCCTCCCCAATTCCTGTTCCTGACTTAACTGTCATTGTTGCTAACTGATTTTTCAACTCATTTTGTTGTACTGCTTATTTTCACTTGAATTTCTGTGATTTGTTGCATTGTTTTGAATTTCTACTAATCTTGTGTCAGTTGTATATTTTCAGGTTCTCAGAAGAGGAAGAAGGAAGGAAGATCAAGGCCTCCCAACAGATGAAAAATAGTCCATTTCCCAGCTATATGCAGCAGCCAACCTTGCCGGAAGTGGTAAGCAACAAGCTGCTTCTTTTTAATTAAACTTCTCACTTGATATGACATGCAAGTGTACTTTCTTTGATGTGTCTGTATTTCTTTGTTAGCAGAAGAATGTGTTGGCTGACCAGGATACTGAAGTGAGATGTTGTCCCTCTCCCATTCAACTGAAGACATGAGTAGCATGCACGGTTAGATTACCACTTTACTTCTTGCATCCTTTCCTGATATTTTGCTTGCCAATTGATGTTGGTTGTATCAGGCTTTGACCTCTTGACCTTCAATTGACAGGATGCAGAGATGCTGAGGTAGTTCAGAAGGAACATCACCAGGAGCCACATCAACAGTCATGGAAGCTTATATGGAAGTAATTTTTATGTTTTTCCAATTTTCTCTCTTTTCTTTCTCCCAATACCCTCCCTACTCTAACAAAACTAACCACCATCCTGCCCTCCCCTCCCCTCCCCAATTCCTGTTCCTGACTTAACTGTCATTGTTGCTAACTGATTTTTACAACTCATTTTGTTGTACTGCTTATTTTCACTTGAATTTCTGTGATTTGTTGCATTGTTTTGAATTTCTACTAATCTTGTGCCAGTTGTATATTTTCAGGTTCTCAGAAGAGGAAGAAGGAAGGAAGATCAAGGCCTCCCAACAGATGAAAAATAGTCCATTTCCCAGCTATATGCAGCAGCCAACCTTGCCGGAAGTGGTAAGCAACAAGCTGCTTCTTTTTAATTAAACTTCTCACTTGATATGACATGCAAGTGTACTTTCTTTGATGTGTCTGTATTTCTTTGTTAGCAGAAGAATGTGTTGGCTGACCAGGATACTGAAGTGAGATGTTGTCCCTCTCCCATTCAACTGAAGACATGAGTAGCATGCACGGTTAGATTACCACTTTACTTCTTGCATCCTTTCCTGATATTTTGCTTGCCAATTGATGTTGGTTGTATCAGGCTTTGACCTCTTGACCTTCAATTGACAGGATGCAGAGATGCTGAGGTAGTTCAGAAGGAACATCACCAGGAGCCACATCAACAGTCATGGAAGCTTATATGGAAGTAATTTTTATGTTTTTCCAATTTTCTCTCTTTTCTTTCTCCCAATACCCTCCCTACTCTAACAAAACTAACCACCATCCTGCCCTCCCCTCCCCTCCCCAATTCCTGTTCCTGACTTAACTGTCATTGTTGCTAACTGATTTTTACAACTCATTTTGTTGTACTGCTTATTTTCACTTGAATTTCTGTGATTTGTTGCATTGTTTTGAATTTCTACTAATCTTGTGCCAGTTGTATATTTTCAGGTTCTCAGAAGAGGAAGAAGGAAGGAAGATCAAGGCCTACCAACAGATGAAAAATAGTCCATTTCCCAGCTATATGCAGCAGCCAACCTTGTTGGAAGTGGTAAGCAACAAGCTGCTTCTTTTTAATTAAACTTCTCACTTGATATGACATGCAAGTGTACTTTCTTTGATGTGTCTGTATTTCTTTGTTAGCAGAAGAATGTGTTGGCTGACCAGGATACTGAAGTGAGATGTTGTCCCTCTCCCATTCAACTGAAGACATGAGTAGCATGCACGGTTAGATTACCACTTTACTTCTTGCATCCTTTCCTGATATTTTGCTTGCCAATTGATGTTGGTTGTATCAGGCTTTGACCTCTTGACCTTCAATTGACAGGATGCAGAGATGCTGAGGTAGTTCAGAAGGAACATCACCAGGAGCCACATCAACAGTCATGGAAGCTTATATGGAAGTAATTTTTATGTTTTTCCAATTTTCTCTCTTTTCTTTCTCCCAATACCCTCCCTACTCTAACAAAACTAACCACCATCCTGCCCTCCCCTCCCCTCCCCAATTCCTGTTCCTGACTTAACTGTCATTGTTGCTAACTGATTTTTCAACTCATTTTGTTGTACTGCTTATTTTCACTTGAATTTCTGTGATTTGTTGCATTGTTTTGAATTTCTACTAATCTTGTGCCAGTTGTATATTTTCAGGTTCTCAGAAGAGGAAGAAGGAAGGAAGATCAAGGCCTACCAACAGATGAAAAATAGTCCATTTCCCAGCTATATGCAGCAGCCAACCTTGTCGGAAGTGGTAAGCAACAAGCTGCTTCTTTTTAATTAAACTTCTCACTTGATATGACATGCAAGTGTACTTTCTTTGATGTGTCTGTATTTCTTTGTTAGCAGAAGAATGTGTTGGCTGACCAGGATACTGAAGTGAGATGTTGTCCCTCTCCCATTCAACTGAAGACATGAGTAGCATGCATGGTTAGATTACCACTTTACTTCTTGCATCCTTTCCTGATATTTTGCTTGCCAATTGATGTTGGTTGTATCAGGCTTTGACCTCTTGACCTTCAATTGACAGGATGCAGAGATGCTGAGGTAGTTCAGAAGGAACATCACCAGGAGCCACATCAACAGTCATGGAAGCTTATATGGAAGTAATTTTTATGTTTTTCCAATTTTCTCTCTTTTCTTTCTCCCAATACCCTCCCTACTCTAACAAAACTAACCACCATCCTGCCCTCCCCTCCCCTCCCCAATTCCTGTTCCTGACTTAACTGTCATTGTTGCTAACTGATTTTTCAACTCATTTTGTTGTACTGCTTATTTTCACTTGAATTTCTGTGATTTGTTGCATTGTTTTGAATTTCTACTAATCTTGTGTCAGTTGTATATTTTCAGGTTCTCAGAAGAGGAAGAAGGAAGGAAGATCAAGGCCTCCCAACAGATGAAAAATAGTCCATTTCCCAGCTATATGCAGCAGCCAACCTTGCCGGAAGTGGTAAGCAACAAGCTGCTTCTTTTTAATTAAACTTCTCACTTGATATGACATGCAAGTGTACTTTCTTTGATGTGTCTGTATTTCTTTGTTAGCAGAAGAATGTGTTGGCTGACCAGGATACTGAAGTGAGATGTTGTCCCTCTCCCATTCAACTGAAGACATGAGTAGCATGCACGGTTAGATTACCACTTTACTTCTTGCATCCTTTCCTGATATTTTGCTTGCCAATTGATGTTGGTTGTATCAGGCTTTGACCTCTTGACCTTCAATTGACAGGATGCAGAGATGCTGAGGTAGTTCAGAAGGAACATCACCAGGAGCCACATCAACAGTCATGGAAGCTTATATGGAAGTAATTTTTATGTTTTTCCAATTTTCTCTCTTTTCTTTCTCCCAATACCCTCCCTACTCTAACAAAACTAACCACCATCCTGCCCTCCCCTCCCCTCCCCAATTCCTGTTCCTGACTTAACTGTCATTGTTGCTAACTGATTTTTACAACTCATTTTGTTGTACTGCTTATTTTCACTTGAATTTCTGTGATTTGTTGCATTGTTTTGAATTTCTACTAATCTTGTGCCAGTTGTATATTTTCAGGTTCTCAGAAGAGGAAGAAGGAAGGAAGATCAAGGCCTCCCAACAGATGAAAAATAGTCCATTTCCCAGCTATATGCAGCAGCCAACCTTGCCGGAAGTGGTAAGCAACAAGCTGCTTCTTTTTAATTAAACTTCTCACTTGATATGACATGCAAGTGTACTTTCTTTGATGTGTCTGTATTTCTTTGTTAGCAGAAGAATGTGTTGGCTGACCAGGATACTGAAGTGAGATGTTGTCCCTCTCCCATTCAACTGAAGACATGAGTAGCATGCACGGTTAGATTACCACTTTACTTCTTGCATCCTTTCCTGATATTTTGCTTGCCAATTGATGTTGGTTGTATCAGGCTTTGACCTCTTGACCTTCAATTGACAGGATGCAGAGATGCTGAGGTAGTTCAGAAGGAACATCACCAGGAGCCACATCAACAGTCATGGAAGCTTATATGGAAGTAATTTTTATGTTTTTCCAATTTTCTCTCTTTTCTTTCTCCCAATACCCTCCCTACTCTAACAAAACTAACCACCATCCTGCCCTCCCCTCCCCTCCCCAATTCCTGTTCCTGACTTAACTGTCATTGTTGCTAACTGATTTTTACAACTCATTTTGTTGTACTGCTTATTTTCACTTGAATTTCTGTGATTTGTTGCATTGTTTTGAATTTCTACTAATCTTGTGCCAGTTGTATATTTTCAGGTTCTCAGAAGAGGAAGAAGGAAGGAAGATCAAGGCCTACCAACAGATGAAAAATAGTCCATTTCCCAGCTATATGCAGCAGCCAACCTTGTTGGAAGTGGTAAGCAACAAGCTGCTTCTTTTTAATTAAACTTCTCACTTGATATGACATGCAAGTGTACTTTCTTTGATGTGTCTGTATTTCTTTGTTAGCAGAAGAATGTGTTGGCTGACCAGGATACTGAAGTGAGATGTTGTCCCTCTCCCATTCAACTGAAGACATGAGTAGCATGCACGGTTAGATTACCACTTTACTTCTTGCATCCTTTCCTGATATTTTGCTTGCCAATTGATGTTGGTTGTATCAGGCTTTGACCTCTTGACCTTCAATTGACAGGATGCAGAGATGCTGAGGTAGTTCAGAAGGAACATCACCAGGAGCCACATCAACAGTCATGGAAGCTTATATGGAAGTAATTTTTATGTTTTTCCAATTTTCTCTCTTTTCTTTCTCCCAATACCCTCCCTACTCTAACAAAACTAACCACCATCCTGCCCTCCCCTCCCCTCCCCAATTCCTGTTCCTGACTTAACTGTCATTGTTGCTAACTGATTTTTCAACTCATTTTGTTGTACTGCTTATTTTCACTTGAATTTCTGTGATTTGTTGCATTGTTTTGAATTTCTACTAATCTTGTGCCAGTTGTATATTTTCAGGTTCTCAGAAGAGGAAGAAGGAAGGAAGATCAAGGCCTACCAACAGATGAAAAATAGTCCATTTCCCAGCTATATGCAGCAGCCAACCTTGTCGGAAGTGGTAAGCAACAAGCTGCTTCTTTTTAATTAAACTTCTCACTTGATATGACATGCAAGTGTACTTTCTTTGATGTGTCTGTATTTCTTTGTTAGCAGAAGAATGTGTTGGCTGACCAGGATACTGAAGTGAGATGTTGTCCCTCTCCCATTCAACTGAAGACATGAGTAGCATGCACGGTTAGATTACCACTTTACTTCTTGCATCCTTTCCTGATATTTTGCTTGCCAATTGATGTTGGTTGTATCAGGCTTTGACCTCTTGACCTTCAATTGACAGGATGCAGAGATGCTGAGGTAGTTCAGAAGGAACATCACCAGGAGCCACATCAACAGTCATGGAAGCTTATATGGAAGTAATTTTTATGTTTTTCCAATTTTCTCTCTTTTCTTTCTCCCAATACCCTCCCTACTCTAACAAAACTAACCACCATCCTGCCCTCCCCTCCCCTCCCCAATTCCTGTTCCTGACTTAACTGTCATTGTTGCTAACTGATTTTTCAACTCATTTTGTTGTTCTGCTTATTTTCACTTGAATTTCTGTGATTTGTTGCATTGTTTTGAATTTCTACTAATCTTGTGCCAGTTGTATATTTTCAGGTTCTCAGAAGAGGAAGAAGGAAGGAGGATCAAGGCCTCCCAACAGATGAAAAATAGTCCATTTCCCAGCTATATGCAGCAGCCAACCTTGCCGGAAGTGGTAAGCAACAAGCTGCTTCTTTTTAATTAAACTTCTCACTTGATATGACATGCAAGTGTACTTTCTTTGATGTGTCTGTATTTCTTTGTTAGCAGAAGAATGTGTTGGCTGACCAGGATACTGAAGTGAGATGTTGTCCCTCTCCCATTCAACTGAAGACATGAGTAGCATGCACGGTTAGATTACCACTTTACTTCTTGCATCCTTTCCTGATATTTTGCTTGCCAATTGATGTTGGTTGTATCAGGCTTTGACCTCTTGACCTTCAATTGACAGGATGCAGAGATGCTGAGGTAGTTCAGAAGGAACATCACCAGGAGCCACATCAACAGTCATGGAAGCTTATATGGAAGTAATTTTTATGTTTTTCCAATTTTCTCTCTTTTCTTTCTCCCAATACCCTCCCTACTCTAACAAAACTAACCACAATCCTGCCCTCCCCTCCCCTCCCCAATTCCTGTTCCTGACTTAACTGTCATTGTTGCTAACTGATTTTTCAACTCATTTTGTTGTACTGCTTATTTTCACTTGAATTTCTGTGATTTGTTGCATTGTTTTGAATTTCTACTAATCTTGTGTCAGTTGTATATTTTCAGGTTCTCAGAAGAGGAAGAAGGAAGGAAGATCAAGGCCTCCCAACAGATGAAAAATAGTCCATTTCCCAGCTATATGCAGCAGCCAACCTTGCCGGAAGTGGTAAGCAACAAGCTGCTTCTTTTTAATTAAACTTCTCACTTGATATGACATGCAAGTGTACTTTCTTTGATGTGTCTGTATTTCTTTGTTAGCAGAAGAATGTGTTGGCTGACCAGGATACTGAAGTGAGATGTTGTCCCTCTCCCATTCAACTGAAGACATGAGTAGCATGCACGGTTAGATTACCACTTTACTTCTTGCATCCTTTCCTGATATTTTGCTTGCCAATTGATGTTGGTTGTATCAGGCTTTGACCTCTTGACCTTCAATTGACAGGATGCAGAGATGCTGAGGTAGTTCAGAAGGAACATCACCAGGAGCCACATCAACAGTCATGGAAGCTTATATGGAAGTAATTTTTATGTTTTTCCAATTTTCTCTCTTTTCTTTCTCCCAATACCCTCCCTACTCTAACAAAACTAACCACCATCCTGCCCTCCCCTCCCCTCCCCAATTCCTGTTCCTGACTTAACTGTCATTGTTGCTAACTGATTTTTCAACTCATTTTGTTGTTCTGCTTATTTTCACTTGAATTTCTGTGATTTGTTGCATTGTTTTGAATTTCTACTAATCTTGTGTCAGTTGTATATTTTCAGGTTCTCAGAAGAGGAAGAAGGAAGGAGGATCAAGGCCTCCCAACAGATGAAAAATAGTCCATTTCCCAGCTATATGCAGCAGCCAACCTTGCCGGAAGTGGTAAGCAACAAGCTGCTTCTTTTTAATTAAACTTCTCACTTGATATGACATGCAAGTGTACTTTCTTTGATGTGTCTGTATTTCTTTGTTAGCAGAAGAATGTGTTGGCTGACCAGGATACTGAAGTGAGATGTTGTCCCTCTCCCATTCAACTGAAGACATGAGTAGCATGCACGGTTAGATTACCACTTTACTTCTTGCATCCTTTCCTGATATTTTGCTTGCCAATTGATGTTGGTTGTATCAGGCTTTGACCTCTTGACCTTCAATTGACAGGATGCAGAGATGCTGAGGTAGTTCAGAAGGAACATCACCAGGAGCCACATCAACAGTCATGGAAGCTTATATGGAAGTAATTTTTATGTTTTTCCAATTTTCTCTCTTTTCTTTCTCCCAATACCCTCCCTACTCTAACAAAACTAACCACAATCCTGCCCTCCCCTCCCCTCCCCAATTCCTGTTCCTGACTTAACTGTCATTGTTGCTAACTGATTTTTCAACTCATTTTGTTGTACTGCTTATTTTCACTTGAATTTCTGTGATTTGTTGCATTGTTTTGAATTTCTACTAATCTTGTGTCAGTTGTATATTTTCAGGTTCTCAGAAGAGGAAGAAGGAAGGAAGATCAAGGCCTCCCAACAGATGAAAAATAGTCCATTTCCCAGCTATATGCAGCAGCCAACCTTGCCGGAAGTGGTAAGCAACAAGCTGCTTCTTTTTAATTAAACTTCTCACTTGATATGACATGCAAGTGTACTTTCTTTGATGTGTCTGTATTTCTTTGTTAGCAGAAGAATGTGTTGGCTGACCAGGATACTGAAGTGAGATGTTGTCCCTCTCCCATTCAACTGAAGACATGAGTAGCATGCACGGTTAGATTACCACTTTACTTCTTGCATCCTTTCCTGATATTTTGCTTGCCAATTGATGTTGGTTGTATCAGGCTTTGACCTCTTGACCTTCAATTGACAGGATGCAGAGATGCTGAGGTAGTTCAGAAGGAACATCACCAGGAGCCACATCAACAGTCATGGAAGCTTATATGGAAGTAATTTTTATGTTTTTCCAATTTTCTCTCTTTTCTTTCTCCCAATACCCTCCCTACTCTAACAAAACTAACCACCATCCTGCCCTCCCCTCCCCTCCCCAATTCCTGTTCCTGACTTAACTGTCATTGTTGCTAACTGATTTTTCAACTCATTTTGTTGTTCTGCTTATTTTCACTTGAATTTCTGTGATTTGTTGCATTGTTTTGAATTTCTACTAATCTTGTGTCAGTTGTATATTTTCAGGTTCTCAGAAGAGGAAGAAGGAAGGAGGATCAAGGCCTCCCAACAGATGAAAAATAGTCCATTTCCCAGCTATATGCAGCAGCCAACCTTGCCGGAAGTGGTAAGCAACAAGCTGCTTCTTTTTAATTAAACTTCTCACTTGATATGACATGCAAGTGTACTTTCTTTGATGTGTCTGTATTTCTTTGTTAGCAGAAGAATGTGTTGGCTGACCAGGATACTGAAGTGAGATGTTGTCCCTCTCCCATTCAACTGAAGACATGAGTAGCATGCACGGTTAGATTACCACTTTACTTCTTGCATCCTTTCCTGATATTTTGCTTGCCAATTGATGTTGGTTGTATCAGGCTTTGACCTCTTGACCTTCAATTGACAGGATGCAGAGATGCTGAGGTAGTTCAGAAGGAACATCACCAGGAGCCACATCAACAGTCATGGAAGCTTATATGGAAGTAATTTTTATGTTTTTCCAATTTTCTCTCTTTTCTTTCTCCCAATACCCTCCCTACTCTAACAAAACTAACCACCATCCTGCCCTCCCCTCCCCTCCCCAATTCCTGTTCCTGACTTAACTGTCATTGTTGCTAACTGATTTTTCAACTCATTTTGTTGTTCTGCTTATTTTCACTTGAATTTCTGTGATTTGTTGCATTGTTTTGAATTTCTACTAATCTTGTGTCAGTTGTATATTTTCAGGTTCTCAGAAGAGGAAGAAGGAAGGAAGATCAAGGCCTCCCAACAGATGAAAAATAGTCCATTTCCCAGCTATATGCAGCAGCCAACCTTGCCGGAAGTGGTAAGCAACAAGCTGCTTCTTTTTAATTAAACTTCTCACTTGATATGACATGCAAGTGTACTTTCTTTGATGTGTCTGTATTTCTTTGTTAGCAGAAGAATGTGTTGGCTGACCAGGATACTGAAGTGAGATGTTGTCCCTCTCCCATTCAACTGAAGACATGAGTAGCATGCACGGTTAGATTACCACTTTACTTCTTGCATCCTTTCCTGATATTTTGCTTGCCAATTGATGTTGGTTGTATCAGGCTTTGACCTCTTGACCTTCAATTGACAGGATGCAGAGATGCTGAGGTAGTTCAGAAGGAACATCACCAGGAGCCACATCAACAGTCATGGAAGCTTATATGGAAGTAATTTTTATGTTTTTCCAATTTTCTCTCTTTTCTTTCTCCCAATACCCTCCCTACTCTAACAAAACTAACCACCATCCTGCCTTCTCCCCAACATTCCTGTTCCTGATCTGACTTCACTGTCATTGTTTTCTATCTGATTTTTCAACTTATTTTGTTGTATAATGATTATTTTTCTTGAATTTCTGTGATTTGTTGCATTGTTAGCTCAACTAGCTGAACACTGAAGTGAGCCTTTTTGATCACCCATTGTCCGCCATCCGTCCGTCTGTAAACTTTTCACATTTTCAGCTTTTTCTCAAGAAACACTGGGTCAATTTTAACCAAAATTGGTACAAAGCATCACTTGGAGAAGTGGAGTTTAATTTGCCAAAATAAATGGCCAAATCCCCTTCCAAGGGGAGATAATCAAGAAAAGGTAAAAATAGGGTTAGGTCATTAAAAAATATTCCCAAGAACTATTGAACCAGAAAAGCTGAAACTTAAATGGAAGTTTCCTGGCATAGTGGAGATTCGAAATTGTTCAGATCATGACACCTGTGGGTAGGGTAGAGCCACAATAGGGAATCCAAATTTTTCATTGAAATATGTAGAAAATATCTTTAAAAATCTTCTTCTCAAGAACCACCTAGCAGAAAAACTTAATCTTTTATGGAAGTATTCTGTGGTAGTGTAGATTTTAAATTGTTCAAATTATGACCCCCGGGAGTAGGGCAGGGCCACAATAAAGAATCCCAAGTTTTACATTGAATATGCAGAAAATATCTTGAAAATCTTCTTCTCAAGAACCACTGGGCCAGAAAAGCTGAAACTTATGTGGAAGCATCCTTGGGTAGAGTAGATTTTAAATTGTTAAAGTCATGACCCCTGGGGTTAGGATGGGGTCACAATAGGGAATCCAAGTCTTGCATTGAAATATGTAGAAACTATCTTTAAAAATCTTATTTTCAAGAACCAATGGGCCAGAAAAGCTGAATCTAATGTGGAAGCATCCTGGGGTAGTGTAGATTTTAAATTGTTCAAATCATGACCCCTGGGGATAGGGTGGGGGCACAATAAGGAATCTAAGTTCTACATTGAAATATGTAGGAAAAATCTTCTTCTCAAGAACCACTGGGCCAGAAAAGCTGAAACTTATGTGAAAGCTTCCTTGGGTAGTGTAGATTCTAAATTGTACAAATCATGACTCCTTGGGGTAGGGCGGGGCTACAATAGGTATTACAAGGGGGAAAATCAGATGAAGAACAGCAGGGTCAAAGTTACTCAGGTGAGTGTTGTGGCCCATGCCTCTTGTTTTGAATTTCTACTAATCTTGTGTCGGTTGTATACTTTCAGTGGCTCAGAAGAGGAAGAAGGAAGGAGGACTAAGGGCTACCAACAGATGAAGAATAGTGCATTTCCAAGCTATATGGAAGAAGAAGAACGTGTTGGCTGACCAGGATCTGAAGTGAGGAATAGTCCCTCTCCCATTCAACTGCAGACATGAGTAGCATGCACGGTTAGATTCTGACTTTACTTCTTGCATCCTTTCCTGATTTTTTCCTTGCTGATTGATGTTGGTTGTATCAGGCTTTTACCTCTTGACCTTCAATTGACAGGAAGCATCCACGGGTAATGTATATTCAAATTTGTTTAAATCATGACCCCAAATGGTTGGAAGTGCCACAATGGACAATCAAAGTTCTACATAGGAATACACAGAAAAAAGCTTTAAAAAGCTTTTTCCCAGGAACAGCAAAGTGATGTTTAGTCATATTTCTGAAGAAGCATCCTTTGATAGTGTAGATTCAAGTTTGCTTAAATCATGACACATCCGGGGATGGGGTTGGGCTACAATGGGTGATCAAGTTATAAACATGGGAATATATTGGAAAAAGAATCTGCTGATGAACAAGAGTGGTCACAGTTACTCAGGTAAGTGTTGTGGCCCATGGGCCTCTTGTATTTTTAGAGGAATGGTTTGGTAAACCTCAATCCCATTGAAATGTAGAAATCCATTGTTTATCAGATTCAAGTCTGAGCATGTGTACTGTGTTAATTTCTTATTTAGATCACCTGAGCCCAAGTGAACATGTAGATTGAAGTTGGTTCATGTGTGTCATCATGAGTGTTGTTGTAAACGTAACACAATTTTATCTTCTTCTCCAGAACCACTGGTCCAATTTCAACCACATCCATGTGTACAAAGGGGATTCAAGTTTGTTCAAATGATGAGCTACACCCCAAGTCATGAGGAGGTACTTGAGAAAAAGGAGAAGGGCTAGATTGTAATTCGGGGGGGGGGGGGGGGATAATTAAGAAATAGTCAATATTGGGTTGAGTCAGTTAATATCATCTTCTCATGAACCATTATTCAAAGGAAAAAAACTTACATTGAAGCTTCCTGATGTGTGGATTCAAGTAAATTTAAATTATGGCCCCCAGTAGTAGGAATTAGGCACAATAGGGGCTGGATCAAATTTTTACATGGGAGCATATGGGAACGTTTTTTAAAAATAAATCCTCTGCATTAGAACTGAGCTAGGGGAAAAAAATGAAACTTATCTGAAAAACTATCAGTCAGAGTGTATTTTCAAGTTTGTTCAAATCATGATCCTCAGGGGTAGGGTGGGGCTACAATAAGGGCTGAAATTTTTACATAGGAAGACACAAGAAAAAAATGTTTACAAATCTTCTGCTCAACCCCTCAGAGATGATTAAACTGATATGGAAGCTTAATCCTGACATATTTTAGATTCAAGTTCGTTCAAATCATGGTCCCAGGAGGATTTATTTCTGTTGCATAACAGTAAGACCATGTTATTTGAAATAATGTTGAAGCAACCCCAGAAATAGTTGATTCAAATTAGGTAACGTTATAACTCCCTGGGGTTAGAGTGGGCAAAAAATATGAATTAAGAATTTTCCTTCTGATAATAAGGCCAAGGTGACTCAGCTGAATATTGTGGCACCTAGGTCTCATTCTTTTTAATGACCTTTGGATGTTCTTTGTTAACAGGCAGAAGATTAGGCAGATCTCAGTCCCATGGATAAGACCATTATATACTACAACAAGACTTGGGAGAATAAGGATTAACTGCTGCCTAACCATAAATTGATGGTAAGACACTATAGCTCTAGGCATTCCACTATGTACATTAGATTTTATGAGTCTTTCTAATTTCTTGAATTCCTAGTGTCTTTTTTTTTTGTTTGTAGGCAGTTGATTTTGCTGGCATTGCTCCTGATTCCAAGAGCAGGTTGTCATGATTCAGGAAGAGTTCAAAGAGATCAACAAGTGCTGACCTGAAAATGAAGGTATGACACAAGCTCTACAAACTCCTTCTATTCTGTGACATTATTTTCGCTCTTTCATTTGTTGAAGCTTTATTTATATTTTTGATGACCCTTTCAGACTTTTTCTTAATTTACAGGCAGACTGGCATCAATATTGTTTCTAAGAGCAAACAAATATGCATCAACAAGAGTACAGAGAATAAGGATGGACTGCGGCCTGACCTGGAAGTGATGGTAAGGGGCCAGCTGTACACCTAGGCCTTACACATGGTGAGACTTTTAAGGTCACTTCAGTCTATCAGTTGACATTTTGCCATTCATTTTTGTCTGTCATGATGTTTTATGCATTGTCTGTTGTCCATTACATTGTAACAATTCAATACAGTAGAACAAACTTATAACAGTTTTGCTTACAATGAATTCATGGTTATAGTGAAGTGATTTTTGAATCCCTATGATTTTAAATATATTGTGAAGTAAACAGATATAACATAAGGATGGAAATTTTGCCCATCCCTATAAGAATGTTTTACTGTATTTTTAACTTCTTAAATACTTTCTGTCCTATTTTATGCATTTTGATTTAAAGCATAGGGATAAGATAAATACAGAGTGTTTTCTTATTAATCATGATACCTCTGGGATCTCAGGAAAGAGGCAAAAACTGCTAAAATTAAACAAAATTTCAACAACAAAAAATTTACACATCTTTGAAAATCTGAATGAATGGTAAAGAAAAACATTAAGGACTTCTATCAATTTGGGGAAAAAATCTTGACCCAAAGGGCAGAGGTTTTACCTCCAGAACAGAATGTTATATAGTGAAGATTTACAAGGGCTTAGAAACTCCTTTTTTTTTTGGTTACTCAGTTCATGAGAAAATGGGATGTATCAGGTTAAGAAGAAACCTTCTATCAAAGTATTTTAATGAACCTCAAGATGGATTCTGTCTCCATGGTAAGGTCAAAATTGTCATATAGTGAAAATGCACATAATTTTAGAAACTTTTCATCTTTTCTGCAAATCTTGAAGAAACTTAGTGCATATGGTTAGGAAGAGCTTGAAACTCTACCAGAATATTGTTTATCATGGCCCTCAGGGCAGAGAACTCTACAAGTAATATTTTTTTTCATTTACAGAAAATTAGCCAAGAGGAAACTAGTTATGTCACCATCTATTGAAAATGTAGAGGATGATTCACCTGATCCAAAATTTCAGGATAAAAAGGATCCATTTGTCACCCTTTTTTTCAAATTGGACACACTATAAATAGCTAAACACAAAGAATTCAATTTGCATTGCTAAGTACATTGTTATTAACAAAGTGATGGACACACCAAATACCTAAACTCACAGAATTCAATGGACAGTACTGAGTACATTGTTATTAACAAAGTGATGGACACACTAAACAGCTAAACTCATAGAATTCAATGGACAGTGATGAGAACATTGTTATTAATGAAGTGATAGACATACTAAACAGCTAAACTCATAGAATTCAATGGACAGTGATGAGTACATTGTTATTAATCAACAAAGTGATGGACATACTAAACAGCTAAACTCATAGAATTCAATGGACTGTAGTGCTGAGTACATTGTTATAACAAAATGATGTACACACTAAACAGCTAAACTCATAGAATTCAATGTACATTGCTGAGTACATTGTTATTAAAGTGATGGACATACTAAACAACTAAACTCAGAATTCAATGGACATGCAATGCTGAGTACATTGTTATTAACAAAGTGATGGACACACTAAACAGCTAAACTCACAGATTTCAATGGACATTGCTGAGAACATTGTTATAACAAATGATGGACATACTGAACAGCTAAACTCAGAATTTGATGGGCAGTGCTGAGTACATTGTTATCAACAACGTGATGGACACACTTAACATCTAAACTCACAGAATTCAATGGACAGTGATGAGTACATTGATATTAACAAAGTGATGGACACACTAAACAGCTAAACTCAGAATTCAATGGAAAGTGCTGAGTACATTGTTATAACAAAGTGATGGACACACTAAACAGCTAAACTCACAGAATTTAATGGACAGTGATGAGTACATTGTTTTTTACAAAGTGATGGACATACTAAACAGCTATAAACTCATAGAATTCAATGGACAGTGCTGTCAGGGTACACTAAATGGTTAAACTCACAGAATTCAATGGACAGTGCTGAGTACATTGTTATAACAAAGTGATGGACATACTAAACAGCTAAACTCACAGAATTCAATGGACAGTACTGAGTACATTGTTATTAACAAAGTGATGGACACACTAAACAGCTAAACTCACAGAATTCAATGGTCAGTGATGAGTACATTGTTATTAACAAAGTGATGGACACACTAAACAGCTAAACTCACAGAATTCAATGGACAGTGATGAATACATTGTTTTTAACAAGGTGATGGACATACTAAACAGCTATAAACTCATAGAATTCAATGGACAGTGATGAGTACATTGATATTAACAAAGTGACAGACACACTAAACAGCTAAACTCATAGAATTCAATGGACTGTAGTGCTGAGTACATTGTTATAACATAATGATGTACACACTAAACAGCTAAACTCATAGAATTCAATGTACATTGCTGAGTACATTGTTTTTAAAGTGATGGACATACTAAACAACTAAACTCAGAATTCAATGGACATGCAATGCTGAGTACATTGTTATTAACAAAGTGACGGACACACTAAACAGCTAAACTCACAGATTTCAATGGACATTGCTGAGAACATTGTTATAACAAATGATGGACATACTGAACAGCTAAACTCAGAATTTGATGGACAGTGCTGAGTACATTGTTCTCAACAACGTGATGGACACACTTAACAGCTAAACTCACAGAATTCAATGGACAGTGATGAGTACATTGATATTAACAAAGTGACGGACACACTAAACAGCTAAATTCAGAATTCAATGGACAGTGCTGAGTACATTGTTATAACAAAGTGATGGACACACTAAACAGCTAAACTCACAGAATTCAATGGACAGTGATGAGTACATCGTTTTTTACAAAGTGATGGACATACTAAACAGCTATAAACTCATAGAATTCAATGGACAGTGCTGTCAGGGTACACTAAATGGTTAAACTCACAGAATTCAATGGACAGTACTGAGTACATTGTTATTAACAAAGTGATGGACACACTAAACAGCTAAACTCACAGAATTCAATGGACAGTGATGAATACATTGTTTTTTTACAAGGTGATGGACATACTAAACAGCTATAAACTCATAGAATTCAATGGACAGTGATGAGTACATTGATATTAACAAAGTGATGGACATACTAAACAGCTAAACTCATAGAATTCAATGGACTGTAGTGCTGAGTACATTGTTATAACAAGATGATGTACACACTAAACAGCTAAACTCATAGAATTCAATGTACATTGCTGAGTACATTGTTATTAAAGTGATGGACATACTAAACAACTAAACTCAGAATTCAATGGACATGCAATGCTGAGTACATTGTTATTAACAAAGTGATGGACACACTAAACAGCTAAACTCACAGATTTCAATGGACATTGCTGAGTACATTGTTATTGACAAAGTGATGGACATACTAAATAACTAAACTCAGAATTCAATGGACAGTGCTGAGTACATTGTTATTGGCAAAGTGACGGACACACTAAACAGCTAAACTCACAGATTTCAATGGACAGTGCTGAGTACATTGTTATAACAAAGTGATGGACACACTAAACAGCTAAATTCAGAATTCAATGGACAGTGCTGAGTACATTGTTATAACAAATTAAGTGATGGACACACTAAATAGCTAAACTTACAGAATTCAAGGGACAGTGCTGAGTACATTAAACGGCTAAACTCACAGAATTCAGTGGACAGTGCTGAGTACATTAATTAACAACAAACTTCATCTGACCTTTATGGATATATGCTCTGCTCCCGATTTGTATTGTTTTAATGGTCGACTTTTGAACTTGATTACTATTTGTTATCTCCATATTTCATACATGTACCATCTGCACCACCACATCAGATGTAACTGAATAATTTCTGACAGGCATACAGAGATCAGGGACAGACTAGAAACCTGTTGGACTTATTCTTAAGTTCTTGTCACATGCTTGCAATTATTGATCATCAACAACTGCATAGGATTTAGAAAACAAATGATTACTCCCGATATCAACAGAATGCAGTTCACTTAGGGATTAAGAACTTAATTGACTCTGAAATTCATATTATTATAAAGGCATTAAATCACAAGATATTATATGGAAGAAAAGGCTGATTGTTACTTAACTATTGTCTGTCTGTTTATAAGTGTTTTTCTCTGGGGTTTTTTTAATATATATTTTCTTATAAAGATTTTTTAATGATCAGTTATTTAAGCTTTAAAAAAAAAACAAGGGGTGTAATATTTAATCAGTGCTTGTCTGAATATGTAAGATTAAAAGCAAGGGAGGTATATTTGTCCATGTTTAAACAAGAGTCATTAAAAAAATGTTTTCTTTTTATTATTTATTCAGTGTAAAATAGGACAACATATTTTTTTTGGAAACTTAACCAAATAGGACAATATTATTCTATTTTCCCTCAAGTACTTGTTGCAACAAAAATTGTAAGCTCTCTAATAATTTATTTTTAAATACAATGTATTTTAATTTTAAATTCAAAGTGTCATGTTTTTTTTCAAACTATTATATTGGACTATTCATTGCAGTTAATTACATTTTTTTTTTCTTGGCTTAAAATATATTAAGAGAAAAATATTTTTCATCCACTTAGATTTAATTCATTCATAACAAAAAGTAATGTTTTCCATTATTTTTTTTCCAAATCTAACTTATAACAATTTTATTGTTTATTTGAATGACAATTTCAGCAGAAATATTTTTTTAACAATGCTGAATTAAGAAGATAGGACTGATCAGTCCCCCACCTTTTTTACATTCAGAGGAACAGATAACAAGAAATATCTTTTGGGATATAATCTCCCTCATATTAACTCATTTTTACTTTAATATTGATTTTTTTTTAATGATCATTCAAAAAATTTACTTCTTTCTGAATTGTAAGGAAAGTATCCTCATTCAAAATTTAAATATGAAAATACATCATATAAAGTATATATTCTTTTCGTATGTTAAATATAGGCATCTTACTGACAATTTCTTTTGTTCAAAATTTTTGCTATTTCATATTTTTTTTTCATTTTCAACAGTAAGTATACATTGCTATTTGAACAGTAAATAAACAATGCTATTTAATTTTTCAATTTTTGTTCAAAATGCCAAAATCATGCAAAAATTGAAAAGCACAGAAATGACCTTTCTGAGTTAGCTTTTAGTAATTTTCCTTTCAGTTACTGTTATTCCTTCAATGTATTTTTTTCCTTCCATTTTCTTCCATTTTTGTTGTTTTTGTTGTTGTTGAAAAGTCAATATTTTGATTTAATACTCTCTCTTTTTCTTTTAAATTCAGACAGAGTTATATTTTTCACCCTAGGTAGTTTTGTGAAAACAAAACTGATCAGTTCCCTTCCTCTCCTTCTAATTGATTAATACATGAGGTATGAATTTTTTTTTTACTGCTTTCTAAATAAAAAGAATTAAGTCAAGTTCATGCAAAAATTTTCCCTCATAAAGCACATACATGTAGTTTGAAGTAAATGTATATTTTATCATATTTTTTTATTATATCCATATAAAAGGCTATAAGTTTGAATTTGCAATTTCATAGAGCAACACTATTTTGCTATTTAATATTTTTTTTAAATTTGAACATAAAGCAAGAATTTGAAAAATGGATAAATTACCTATTATGCAGCAATTTTTTTTTAACAATACTGTACCTTTCTCTTTCCTTTTTTTTTTTTTTAGTTAAGAAGAATATTCTCTTTCTTTTGTTAATATGAATTTGAAAACTTAATTAGTTAAAAAATCTGATCCTTGTAATAAAGCTAGTTCTCTTTTCTATTTTTCTCTTGAAAAGACTGATCAGTCCTTTCTCTTTTCACATTTACAGGAAAAAATGGCAGGGGATGCCTCCAAGGCTATGTCTCACCCCTAACTCAATTTTGCTTCATTTTGATTTTTCCCCTAACTTATTTTTACTTTGATATTTAATGAAATTTTGACTTACCGGGTATTTTGAAATGTAAAAAAGAAGTCGCTTCAAGTTTTTAGCTTGAGGAGCTTATTGTAATATATTTTGAAATTCTTTTATTTTCTTTTTGAATTGTAACTTTATGAAGGGCAGTATCGGTAGATTTAAGTTTCTGCAGTTTCATTTTTAATTCTTTATGTCAAGTTCATTTCAGACTAACATTTATTTTGATATTGTATTTTTAAATAACTTTACAAAAACTGTAAAATCAGATAATCAAGAAAAATTATACCCATTATATTGCACATATAAAAACAAGTTTTTTTTTTTTACAAGTTAGTAAGATATTCTGGGATATTTTCTTCTCTTTTAATTTTTCAAGGGTAGTGACATATAAATTTTACATCTCAAAACTCTCCTTTCTCTTTAACTTTTTTTTCACTTTCATACAATATATTTAAATATTTAGCAATTCATTGTGTCAAGCATATATAAGTTTTAATTTCATGTTTGAGAAATATATACATGTAGTAAAAACCTCCCTCTCTCCCTCTACTTATTTCTTTGTGTAAAGACACCCATTAACTTTTTCATTAACTTAAAAGTACATGTATAAGCAATATTTAATTAGTACTTAATAACATCAGATAAACAAAATGTTAGCAACTTCACATATCTGAATTATTTCTGACTGTATATAAGAATTTGATATTGATAATGACAATGTTGTTGATATATTTAAATCAACATAATTACCTTTTCATTTTTTTTTCCATTTTATCCACTATTGGTAAAATATTAATTGCCAATTTTATTCATAAGTTGTATATTGTATTCCTCATTTAAGCTGTAAATTTTGAAGCTGTGCATAGGGTTAATTGAATCCAAGATACATGTACATGTATTATCTGCAAAATGATGAGCCTTATTGTAGATTTACATTAATATAGGAGAGGGTGTGTACATTGTAAGACTGCACATAAGTTTGAAATTTTTATAGAGCAGTGTAACCAAAATATGTTTTACACCAAAGACCTGAATTTTTTTATTTTGACCTTTAACCATTGACCTCAAGATCAACAGGCTGCGATTGTTTTTAAGATAGCGTCATCAACTCAAGTTTCATTGCAGCCCTCTTAAATTTTAAATCACTTTTTGATATGCTAGCCAATACATTTTTAAAAAAAAAATTTTCTGCACCGATTCTTGAAAAAAAATGTGATCTCTTAGTTGCATTATCACCTTTTGATATGTTTCAATAAACATTCCAATAATCTTACTATATTCTCTCTTTTTTTCTCTTTGATTTGCACAACAGGCCTTAATGTACAAATTATTTTACCGGTAATCTTTTTATGTAACAGTAATTTTCAATTGTTTGGGATGCTCTCTCCACATTTTTTTTTCATTACAAAAGAATTTATTGATGCTATATATACTTTGCTTTGTACATTTTAATGTTATGCAATATGCACCATGTGCAACTAAGTACACAAGTAGTAGAGATTGGTTTTCTAGAGAAAGATTCATTTTTTTCTCTAGTTTTTCCTCATAAGCATGACAAGTAATGCAATAATTGTGAAAAAAATGTTTTCCAATTGTTATACATGATGCTGTGTTCTGAGTTAAAATTTATGATTCATATTAAAATAAACTATTTCGTTGTCATGAAATTAAACTTGTTGAGTTCTCACTGAGTCTAAAGGCAGTCTAAGATGTCTTTAAGGATTTATCACAAACCCTCCTTTACTCTGAAATCTTTCATCTCTCCCTGATCTCTTAGGGGTAGGGTGGGGGAAGGGTTTAAGTTATTACAAGGATTTTTTTTTTATTATATCAATATGGGAGATTTTGATTATATTGTAATAGAAACTGGGAGGAAGGCTGGCCTTTCAGTGATCAATATTATACTAAATTAACAGTAAAAGATAAGGTTTGGAAAAGGGGGTGCAATGTCCCCCCAATACTACATGCCTATGATTACAAAGTACATCATACATATAATTAAAAAAGCCCAGACAGTTATTCCTTATTAGCTCACCTGAGCTGAAAGCTTAAGTGAGCTTTTCTGATCAGATTTTGTCTGGTGTCTGTCTGTAAACTTTTCACATTTTCAACTTCTTCTCAAGAACCACTAAGCCAATTTCGACCAAACTTGCCACAAAGCATCTTTGTGTGAAGGGAATTCAAGTTTGTTCAAATGAAGGGCCGCACCCTCTTTCAAGGGGAGATAATTAAGAATTGGTGAAAAAATCTTCTCGAGAACCATTGGGCCAGAAAAGTTGAAACTTACATGATACCTTCATAACAAAATGTAGATTCAAATTTGTTCAAATCATGACCCCCGCATCTAAAGAAAAGTGTACTATAGCAAAAACTATACTCAGAAAAAAAGTGGGTGTTCTACAGGCCTATATTCCATGGTCAAAGTAAAGATCCCCTATAGGGTCCCCATCCTAGTTTAGAGGACCATGATTTGAACAATTTCAAATCAACACTACCTCACTAAGCTTTCATATGTATTACAGGTAAGTTCCATCTTTTCTTGCCCAGTGGTTCTCGAGAAGAAAAATTTTTAGTGACTCCTCCCTAATTTTGTTTTCTTGATTATTTTCACTTGGAAAGGGGCTTGGTCCCTCATTTGAATAATTTAGAATCTTCATTACCCATAAATGTTTTGTGCCAACTTTGGTCAAAAATGCTAGTTTACAGACAGACAGGCAGCTAGACAGATTGAGATTCCGCTTCAGTATATATATATATATATATATTTAACAACTCTACAAATTCCGGGGGGGGGGGGGGGGGGGACTTGCAGTTGAAAGCCCTGTCTGGGGCTAAAGATTCTGGGTTGTGTGTCTTCCAAGAGTGAAGACAATTTCAAATGGAAGGAATGGAGTGGTTTGGCCAAATGGACCATGGATATCGGTCTGGATGGCTCAGTGGTTAGAGTGCCTGACTATTAATGCAGGGATCCTGGGTTCGATTCCTAGTCCAGCCATAAAATTTCTCCTTTCCTGCTTTAACACACAAAGAGGAGTATGTCAAATAAATGGCTTTGTTTCTCAGCCCATTGCAATAAAATACTATTTTGAAACTTTATTTTGTTTTAAAAGTGTAATTTCAAATAGTTTTCCAAGGTCAGTCCCAATATAAGCATCATGTTGGCAAACTGCACAAATAGAAAGTAGTGTTGTGTGCTTCCAAATCTGTATATATTGATTAAAAAAAAATAAAAAACCTCTAATTTTGTCAATGAAAAAGTTATTAATGATGATAACTCAATTTGAACTTTCTGCAAATTCAATATCTTCCCTATAACTACTAATTTCAAATCAATTTCAACCAAACTTGGCAAGCACATTCTTAGTTATAGATAAAGTCCATTCATCAATTTCAACCAAACTTGGCAAGCACATCCTTAGTTATAGATAAAGTCCATTCATGTTGGGAATGAAGAGTCAGACCATGATGCAAGAGAAATAGTTTGAAAACAATATTTTACAGAGTGGGATTTTTTAAGATTACATCAAGAAAACCATAAATCACCCCACCCCCCAAACACTTTTGAAATAGCAATATCAAATAGTATAGCATAACTTTAAAGTTTGTCCAAATCATAAGGGGGGAGGGGAGCACCCCAGTCAAAAAAAAATCCAACCCAAAAATTTCTTTACAAGCAAAAAACAAAACAAAACAAAAACTTAAAAACTCCCTTCCCAAATGTATCAAACCCAGGGCATTGGCTTCAGTATATATATATTTAACAACTCTACAAATACAGGGGGGGGGGGGGGACCAAATTTGAATGTCAAAATGATTTAATATGCGATACAATAAAATAATTATTTTTATGCCCTTACTGCTTTGCATATTTTTGAGAATTTACCTGTCTTTGATTTACGATTTGGTTGATAATATGCATGAGAGGTGCAGCTAATACCAAAGATTGGATTTAAGGACATATGCAACGTACCTTACTTACTGATAATTTTTCAGGATATTCTTAATTTAAGATTATAGTGCCATCAGATGTTCGTTGACAAAAAATCAGCATGCATTACCAGGGGTTTTGAAAAGATATCAATTGATGAAAATTCTTGTATAATTCAAAGAAAAATACACAAAAATTACTAAACATATATTCTACATGTTTTGTTTATCAAAACTTGTTTTAGAAGAAGTGTACAACAGCATAATTATATAGATATAAAAATGTAGCACACAATTCCTTTAAGTATTGGAACTCTTCAACTCCAGGAAAAGAAACAATAAAGTTCAAACTACGTTGCGTATGTCCTTAAAATTAGACTCTAGCATAACACTGTCATGAATGTATAGAAAAATACTTGATATCTCTCTTATTCTCTCATTTCCATATGGAACCTGCATTTACAAAGGTTTCAAAACGAAATTAACAGTATGGTCACCATTACACATAGATCTGGGAACAAATGAGCATAAAGCAATGCCTGCTAATTTTATGTGTTCAAATACTATTCCTGAGTAGCTAAGTTGGTGAAGCACAAGGCATGCTACCTTAAATGTCACATTTCACAATGTAGGTCATGTACCTCACGAATTTTCAACAATTAAACTATGGTATTATGATGTAACAATAGAGATATTCACGCTCATTCATGGTAGTTCATGAGAAAATGAACTGTTTTCTGATTTCTGATTTGTAAAGAATCTTTAGGAAAAATACTTGGAAATGTAGATAAATACAAATACATGTATACAACTACATGTACATTAAATGAAAATGTGCCAACTACATGTATGCATTCAGTCAGTAAAAAATTGAAAGCTTGTGTCCTTATTATTGTATGCCTAAGAAAATGGATTTGCACTTCATAAATACAAACATTTATAACTTTTTGTATACGTAAAGTTGCAGTTTAGATGTTGACCATTCCTTTAAATAAAAATTTTTTTTGTTTTTTGTTTTGGAAAGTTGATTTTGACACAAATTTCCTGTGTTGCTATCATTTGTCAACTGAATCATAAGCATCCTCATATATATGTAGTTAATGCTAACTTTTTCTCTAAACAAATATATTAAGAAAATGCATTCAACACATGGTTTATTCACATCATAGATCAATTATCTGTATGCATGTTATGGAAACCTTTATATCAATCTAATTAAAATTAGACATTCCAAATCCACTTCTTGAGAAGACGTAGGGTATTCGTATCATCTAAATAATTTTAATTAGAATGCCTTCATATGTTTATCACAATATATACATAAACCACTTATACCGTACAAATGGTACACATGTAAACCTTATCATAGAGACTAGTCCTCAGCAATACTGGTAATCAACATGTACACATTTTAAACATTTCAAGTGTAGATGATCTTTATTACATTTCTGTAAAAACAATAGAAGTAAAATTACAGCTTTGCTTGTCAAAAGACAGAAAACACTCAGACTTAAACATGACAATTTGTAATAAAAACTAACAAAGTCAATAAATATGAAACCATCAGAATTCTACAGACTCATTCAAAAATAGTTATTTAGAATCATCCCAGTGTTTGAAAACACTGTTGAAATCATTTTTCAAAGTCTTTTTGCACAAAACATGTTTAGTACTACATGTGTCTGATATGTTCAAACAAAAATTGTGCATACACTAGCATACTAGTCTAAAATTGTGAAATAATTATATCTCTCATGTTTTAAACTTTGCTGAATACTGATACACTCCTTGTAATTTTTTATAATCAGGAGAAAAGAATAAACAAATAATGTACCGGTACACCTCAATTCAACAATAAATAATTTTGATGATATTCATTTATAATTTAATTCATTACAATTAAACCTGTAGTGTATATACGCATATTAAATAACAACATCTGTGAATAATGATGAACAAGTGCTATACTGACATGATCAAGGGCAGATATAAAGCAGGAACATCATTCAAATACTCTCTCAGGGTTGTGGATAACCACTCGCAAATGCGAGTAAAATTTGCTGTGGGCGATTAGATATTAAAAATCTGGTCGCCCACATGGTGAACGATTTTTTTTCTGGAACATAATCACATTTCAGTTTTAAATTTTATGTACTTTCAGTTTTTAAGAAAACACTCTATTAAACTAGATTTTTTGTGTTACTTACAAGCATATTATTCCAACATATACGTAACTGAGATCAAACATGGCAATTTATCAAAGTGGTTAAATCTCCGTTGATACAAGAGCAAATGTTCAAGATTGTTCTGACAGAAATATTGTAACAATCAGCTATGGTTGTCACACACTCCACGCTAGTTATTCACAGACAGAATTTGAATTACCATGTCAAATGCATACAATAAAAGATCGCAATCAAACTTCATCACAGGTTGTATGTAATTTATTATTTAATATGCCCCCTTGTTAAACCACAGACGCTTCAGTTTATAAGTTAAACAGTACAAAATGTAATGAACATATTATTGGATCAAAGTTTTTAGAAAAGAGAAAACGTGACAAATATTCATATACTGCGAACATATCAATACTACAAAAAAAAAACAAAATCAATTAGAAAAATTAGGATTTTTGTTGTTATTTTTAATTTACAAATAATGTGGGCCCGTGGGTCACATTGTGGGCCTGTAAAATTTGAAAAGTTATGAGCCCACATGGCCCCTAAGGTTTCAAAAGTTAACCACAACCCTGTCTATAAAGAACGAGCTAATTCAACAAAATCATTTCTGTTCCAGAAAGTACCCATGGATGCCTTGCTAATGTATCTTTGTCTTTAAAAACTATAAAAATATAAATAAGTACTAGTGCCTCCTTTTCCCTGACTGTTTTACATGTACAATAAATATTAACTATGGCATCTACGGAATTTATTTACTGCAGCTGTAACTGCGACATGAGGTCTCAAAATTATTTTATGCCATTTAATCAAATAAAGTGAGGAAGAGTTAAAATAGCACAAGCTTTTCCATTGATTCTTGTAGCAAAGTGTTCAACAATCTCAACTTTGTCTTTCTCAGGGTCATATCTCTGAACATACTCCGACAAGTAATGCTCTCCCCCTATCCCCCCAACAATCAAAATTGTATTGTTCAAAACACAAGATCCTGCTTCACGGATGTTAAACTTAGCTTTGCAGACCGTCCACTGATTGGCTCTGGGACAGTACCTTTCGATTTCTGTAATAGGGATAGGAAACCCATAAGCATCCTCAATGTTACCTCCAATAACGTAAATCTTTTCCTTCACTTCCATCATTATATGATTCAGTCTATTCTGCAGCATTGGGGCTCTCTCTTCCCATGTATCCTCTTCTGGGGTGTAGGCAAAGAGTTTTTTCCATGTTCCAACAAACACTTGTCCACCGGACACATAGATTTTACCACTGCACACACACCCTGCATGGCCATAAACATGACGACTCAATGGCTGCTTCATCTCCCATTCGTTGCTCATGATGTCATAGCATTCCACTGTGTGCATTACCTTGTTTTCATCCTGTCCAGCAATTGCATAAAGCTTGGAGTCCAAAGCCAGCATCACAAAATCTTTCCTAGGCTCATTCATGGGAGCTAACTCAAACCATGTGTCAAACCTTGGATCATATCTAAAGCAGCGAGCTGTTGCAATGTCTGTGCTACTTCCTGCACCTTCGTATTTTCCTCCACATGTATACAGAAAGTTATCCACTACAGCTACTGATGGATTGTACAATGGAACAATAGCCTCTTTCAGGTAACCTCGTTTGGTATTTCCAAAATTGAAGGTCTCTAAATTGGAAGCATGGCACATGACTAGAACTGGTGCATCTGAACGGACCTTTGTTCTCTTGTTTTGAAGTAATGGTTGCTTACTGACAACAATATGATAATCTTTTGCTTCAGTAAGCAGACTGCTGCATTCAGGATGCTGCTTCATTATAGGAACCTTACTGACTCTCTCCACAAGTTCCTCACCTGTCATCAAGGGGAACTTGATATTTTCAATCAGTTCAGACACAAATTGTTCTCTCTCTGCTGGGTCATATCGAATCCACTTCAGAACAAGATTGAACAGCATAAACTCTGAGGACACACGGAGACTGTTTTCTGCCAGAAGTTGTGATAACTGCACATTATTCAACATTGAATACTGTTCTGATTCTGCCAGTTCCTCAAAGTTGTGGAGCATGAATCGCCTGGAAGCTTGACATAAAGGCTCTAAGGAATACAGTTCTGCAATGTTTAGAATGTCAACACAGTTACGCACAGAGATCGAGGCTTCGAGATATGTGCTGCATAAATCCATAGCATCACTAACTTGTAAATGTGTTGCAGCGGAGAGAACATCTTCAACATTTTGTGTGTTTAATTTAAGCTCCCCTGTGTATGCAAAGTCTACAATGATCTTCAAACCATTTGCTGAAATTCCTTTCAACTCTACTGTATTCTCATGGCATTCTTTCATATTACTGGTCAGCATTGCTTGGAAATAATCACTGCATGCCACCATGACTACCTTGTGAACTGCAAAGCTTTCATCGTCTGCTTTCAAAGTATAATCGCAGAGTAAAGATTTTTGTCGTAAATCATCAAGTCCTTTCACAATTTTTTCAAAGTGATTTCCAGCCTTTAAAGACATTTCCATCAAAGGTAAAGTACTGTCTTTCAAATTATTGATAAGTTCAGCATTGTTCTGTTGTTGCACTAGTTGCCTCAACATTTTCCTTGGTGAAAGTGGCATGGTTTTGTCTGTAAATAGAAAGAATAAAACTTACTCTACCTAGTAGTTCATATTTCTAAATTTTTAATTCATGATTACCTCAGTGCATTAAAAGATATATATTGGTAAAAATTAATCTGCATTTAAAAGAAGCTGTATACTAACATAAGTTATGTGCCACAAATCAAGAGGCCCATGGGACTTGACAGTCACACCAGTGTCATCAGTTTTTCTGCCTTTTGGTACTGGAACTCTGGAATCATGTGATATAAATTTGGTGAGGACTCTTTGTTCACTATTTTTATTTTTGAATGTTACTAGGTGTAGAAAAGATCTTTAAAGATATCTTGGCAAACAGCTAGCTACCTGGTATTTACCATAATCATTCAAACAGTTTGCCAGCTAGCTGTCTCTGAGGGAGACAAGTTAACTCAAAGAATTTATGTCCCTCTCTTAAGGACAAAATAAATGGGTGAACCCCCCCCCCCCCCCCAAAAAAAACCATCAGGAGAAGAAAAGAAAGTTTGACCTTCACCTTTACCTTTTTGCCTCATATTCAAAGGGATTTTCAAAAGTTTGAGAGAGTTTTCACCTTTCTTAAGTTTCACTGCAAAAGCTCTCATTCAATATATTGATGACCTTTTAACCTACCTTGACCTTTGAATTTTGACCTCAAAATCAACAGAGGTCTTCTTTTTTTTAAGTCAAAAGGGGTTATGATACAAAATTTCATTGCAGAGAACTAAAGTTATCACTTTGCAATACATGTGTATATGAATGGATGACCTTTGACCTTTTGACCCCAAAATCAATAGGGATTTTCATTAAGTCATAGGGATTTATATATGAAGTTTCATTGCAAAAGTTTATTAATAAAGACTTTTTAGATATCATCTGGAAACAATTGTTATACACAGAATGACAGACAGATCTAAATTACTATACACTACTTATAGCAAAAGTAGGGAATAAAAAATTCAGATTTAGAGATTACCGGTAAATGTATATAAAAGATATGATCAACTAGCTAAGACCCACCTTGGAACATGGACCCTGGACAAGGGGAAATAATTTTTTTTAAAGTGCTACTTACAATCAAGCAAACACCCATGAACATGATGAGTAAAGAGAAAAAAATATTTGAAGATGTGTTTTCAAAGCATGACCATCTTGGCCCCATCCTAGGTGGGGATGTGTTTTGTCTTTTGACTTTTGCACAAGGAGTCTAGGAATAAAGCAAAATAAAGGTTTGATTGCTAGAAAAAGAAACTTTTGATTTTTAATGAAGTCTGCAATTTTATGTATGCAAATACTCCAATTTTCAGACCAAAACATTCCCATTATATACTTCCAGAAAGTATCAAAAAACAGCCCAGACAGGTCATTTTATTTTTCAATTACGTTAGTCTAGCTGTAACAAAACATGGAATAAGACTTGCCTGGCCTCGAGACCTAGCTGCAGAACTATAGTGTTATGGTTTTATATATTAGTCTTCGACCATAACACTACAGATCCCGTAATGCAAAATATTGTGCAATTTACAGCTCAAAATTTTCTGCACACTTTCGAATGTATTTCGCCACCTTTTAGCTTTGGTCAATCAATGACCTTTCATTCCCTAATTCTGGACATATTCTGTAATCAACCTGTTATAGCGAGCGCAGTGAGAAGCGTGAAGCATTGCTCATCACTGCAAGCTCTTAAAGCAACGCCTGGGCTAAGAGAAAATTCAGACTTTGCACATTGATCCAAACAAATTTTCCGCATTTACCTGTGGTCCCATAATGCTTTGAGTATTGTATCTCGCCGCAAACATCGTTCTTGCGGTAACAAGAAGTTCCAAGAAAAAAATTAATTCACCTTGATTTGATGGATGTATAGCAGATAAATAGTAGATTAAACCTTCTTTATTAAAATTAGCGCTGTTCAGACTTTGTTTTGGTAATGCAACTTACAAGCGACGTCATGTGACATCAGAGTCTAGACATACAGGGATCGACATTAACGGTTGTCCGATTGCCCGGGACAAGTAAATTCTCAGTTCGGGCAAGTGAAGTTGTCGACATACTTGTCCGATCGGGCAAGTGAATTTTTCTGATACAAAATGTACATATTTATTTAGTTTACATCAATTTATAGATAAAACAATAAATTGAACACTTGATTTCCGCCACGCACCTGACTGACAATGTTTTGCATTTGAAATTCCTTGGTAGCATTTCTGAATTATACCGTTCATTTAAAAATCGAGTTTGTTGTTTTCTTTCGTAGGAAATACACTCTACGTCTAACAAAATTTTGTTAACTTCTTATTAGGAAATTAGATTATTCAAGCACAGAATATAGGTACAATGTAACACGTTGTATCCTGATCAAGGTAAGATGTATGTTTCGTAGCAACTATCTTCCTTAAGCGTTGCTTCACAGTTATCGCTGAAAATCACGAATTACAAAATGATCCTACCGCAAATAATTTTCAAAAATATGATATTTAAAAAGGAAATGGAGGGTTATTGCTGCATGGCAGTGTGTGTTAACAGGTTACATTTACAAGTACATTTACAAGCGGTATACATTTATGTACAAATGCAGGATCAAAATTTTTTCAGGTACCAGGTAGCTCAACTTGCCAAATTGACAGTAGTGTATTTTGTCACATTTTTTCTTTTCATAATGTTTGCAGTAATTAATAATTTTCGTCTTAAGTTCCATCCTAATTTTGGGCAACCAAGTTTTGCATTCGGACAAGTCAAAGTTTGAGATCACTTGCCCGAAGGGCAAGTGAATCTGAAAGTTAATGTCTATCCCTGACATACTAAATGTCACGTGCTATTTGAAGAGCCCGAGCTAAATAAAACTGAATATAGGTATCTGCGCTCACCCTAACAGTCGCACCGTCAATTTTATCCATCTCCTAACCCCTTCTAGTTGTCTCTACTGACCAATAAACTTGCTTGTTGTGAATTTGTTGTCGGATGGCGGAATTCAAAGACTTAAATATAAAACAATAATGCTACAGTTCTGCAGCTACTCGAGACCATAAATTGAGAACAGCTTGTCATTTATAATGCATATGTTATCAAAAGTTTGCAGGTTTGTATAAATTATTCCAATTTAAGCATATGGTAAAAATTTTGTTTTGTTATCAAGATTATTTCAAAAGTTTTATTGATTTGAAATTTTGACTTAAGTCTGTTCTCAGCTTATGGTCTTGGGGCCTGGCTTAAGTCACTTAAGTGCAAGTTCTTCCATCACCATACACCATATTTCCCTCAGATATTGATTAAATACGAACCAATGAACTTTTTACTAAAGTTCTTGAAAACAAAGAAGCATGAAATGGTACATTTACAATGTTTACATTTTTTTCAATCAACTTACTTGTAGTTGGTTGTTGTTTCATAGGATTAACATGTTTGTGCAAAATATGTTTTTGACATTATTTCAGTAATAAGTTTTATCAAAATGTCGAGCCCGATATGAATACAAGATTTTCTTGCTGTTATAATATTCGTCAGCTGTTGTCATAATAATATATTTTTTAAATATATGAGATTAAATTGATGGATCATACTAGTAAATTTTTTAATCAGCAATGCGAAAATACGCATTAAATATTTGGTGAATATAATCGGGATCGTTGATTCAAAAATACCAAATAATGTAAACAATTTTATCTCCAAATCCAATTTTATTTCAATCCTTGTTAATCTCAAGAGCATCGTCACAGATTGTAAGTTATATTTTTATAGTTTTGCATTCTTTACAAAATGCTATGACAGATATTTTTTGTGTGAATATGGTGGTCAATTAATTTCTTTATCGCATATTTCAGATGGTCGATTTATTGATAGGAAAATTTTTAAATTTTGACATTTTGATGTGCCCCCTACTGAAAATCAAATGGTTGATTTTTGCAGGTGTAGCGGGTATTCCCGGCAATGATGGAAAACACACTTGTAGCTTTTTAAATTTTACATTTTATTATGGTGACATGTCTAGTTGATGATAAATGGATAATGGAAAATGGACTAATGGAATATATGGAATAATGGAAAATGGATATGTCCTGCAATATACAAATTGCGTCATAAAAATATGTATAAACAATATATCAATTATCTAATATTCTGATCATAAAAATATAACAAATTATCTGTCTTCCCTTTAACAATTATTTATCATATTTATCAATTTAACTCGATATGTTCTATATAAGGGAGTTAACTCTTACAACATAATTACTCTTAACAGTCATGTGAAGAGTTATCTTTCTTTTATCTTTCTGTACAAATCATAAAAAATATATATACAGATAGACATACCAATTTATGGAACTGAACTTTCTCCAAAGCAATAATTTAATTCTTTACTTATGGTGCTACATTTTCAGGAACTGTCTTAGGTCTTTGAATAAATAAAGTCAGCAGCGTATATAAATTATGTCTTATCCATTCTAAATCTTGAGCTAATTCTGAATAAAACTCAGTACCCCACAAAGACTAAACTTACAACCAATGAAATCTAACCATTTCAAAATCTGACCAATAGATGTGCGTGTGGTCATGTAAAAGTATATGTACAGGTGTGGATCCAAAGGGGTGTATAACTATGTCACTAAATACCCATGTTAGTAAAGAATGAACAGAATGAAACTTTAATAGAAAACTTATCATTTATGCATTTATAACATATTTAATAGTTTATTTAATTTATTTAATTTATATCTAATATTTATTTTATTTCATTTAAAATCATTTCAACTTTTATAATTCTTAATAAAAGTACCTCTACTACAAACTCCCCCCCATTAGAAAATGACGTCCCCGTCATTTCTCTAATGGACTTACTGACTGTATTCTGTTCTATTCCTGCTATTCTTCTCGTTTACTGGAATATCTGAAATAAAAATAAATATGTTCAATTAAAATCAGATTAGCTTTTCTTTAAAATATCCAGCATGGTTTGAACTATTTCATTCTCATATAACTTCATTTCTGATGTTGCTTTCAAACAATGTAGATAATCGCATTTCTTCATCCATTCATCTTGATGCTGCTGCTGTGCTAAGACATATTCCTGGGGGTTTAGCCAATCAGGTTTTCTTCTCTCCCTAGTACTCCTCCTCGGTAACACTGGTACAGGTTCTTGTTCTTTATCTTCAGATCTAGGACTTACATCAGCTATAGCATGTTCCTGCTGTTGCTCTGCCTCTATCTGTACTGGCTGTTGCTCTGTTGCTTTCTCCTCTGCATCATGATGCTGTATTTCTTCCTCTGCTTCTCTTTTCTGTCTCTGTTCTCTCTGGTCAACAGTCTGCTCTTTAGGGCTCTGTACAGTCTGCTCTCTAGGGCTCTGTACAGTCTGCTCTCTAGGGCTCTGTACTGTCTGCTCTTTTGATCTCTGTACTCTCTGCTTTCCTGAGTGTTTACCAACATCTTCTGGGATGTTAACCTCAGGAATCCTTGGTACCGGTACTGGGATAAATTCTATTACTGACTCTTCATCAGAACTAACATCTCTTTCATCTTCTAATTCTTTAGTCTCTGGTGTTTTCTCTTGAACCTGTTCTTGTTTTTTCCATGTTTGCCTTGTCCTGGGTTTAGGAGTAGGTTTGGAAAGTGATGTCGATGATTCTTCTAAATTGGCTTCATATGAATCTAGATGTCCAATAGGGAGTAGTAGGTTTCTATGTAATGTCCTGGTTTTTCCTTTTGATGTTTCTTTTTGTACTTTATAAACTGGAATTTCTAAGTTTGGTTGGTCAATAACTAGGTAAGGTTCTTCTTCCCACTTATCTGCTATTTTGTGTTTCCCATCAAACGCTACAATCTTTACTAATACTCTGTCTCCTATCTGTATTTCTGCATTTGTAGTTCTCCTATCATAACTTTCTTTCTGTCTTTCCTGCGATTTCTTTGTTATCTTGTTTACTAGTTCATAGGCTGCTTTCATGTTTTCTGTCAAGTTACTGATGTACTTAGATACTGATTTCTTTTCTTCTTTCTTCAATCCAAACTCTATGTCTATAGGTAATTTTGGTTCACGTCCAAACATAAGGAAATATGGGGAAACGCCTGTTGACTCATTCTTGATGCAGTTGTATGCATGTACTAATGGGTTAATGTACAGCTTCCAGTTCTGTTTCTGTGATGGTTTCAGGGTTCCTAGCATGTTGAGTAAAGTTCTATTGTGTCTCTCACATTGTCCGTTGCCCATTGCATGGTAAGGAGTTGTCCTCGACTTTTTCATTCCTGTGATCTGGCATAATTCTTTTATAATTTGGCTCTCAAAGTTAGCTCCCTGGTCTGAGTGTATTCTAGTTGGAATTCCGTAGTAAGTGATGAAATTGTTGTACAATGCCTCTGCTGTTGTCTTTGCAGTCATGTTGCGAGTTGGAACCGCATGTGCAAAACGAGTGAAGTGGTCTGTTATGACGAGTACATGTTGATATCCTCCTTTACTCATCTCTAATGTCAAGAAATCCATGCAGACCAGTTCTAGTGGATAAGATGAATTGATGTTAACCAGTGGTGCCTTTTGATTTGTTGCCTTCCTATGCACACATCTGTTACAGTTCTTTATCCAGTTTTCAATGTCTTGGTGCATTCCTACCCAATAAAATCTGTCTTTGACTAAAGATGATGTTCTTTCTCTTCCTGGATGTCCAAATTTGTTATGTAATTCCATCAAAACTTTGTCTTTGAATTTTCTTGGTATTACCAATTGCTGATTAGAGTTGTCGAATAAAGTTGTTTCCCTGTAAAGAATATTATTGATTAGTCTAAGTTTGTTGAAATTCCTAACTAATGCTTGTGAGTCAGGCTGAAATGGCAAATCCTCAAGTCTAGGTTTCTTTTGCAGCTTTACATAATGGATCCATGATTTAAGAGTTGGATCATTTCTCTGAACATTGTACCAATCAATCTGCTGGTCGATGACATCCTGTTGAGAAAAATTTTGATCAAAAATTGAGGTATCTAAAGACAAAGATGTTACAAGTGGCTCTGCATGAAATGCTTTACAAACTGCTTTGATGGAATCTGTAGAAATGGATTCAAAATCATTATTAGTAGGTCTTCTTGACAGAGCATCTGCATCTTGGTTCTGATTTCCAGGCCTGTAAATAATATTGAAATCATAAACAGATAAAGCTGCTAGCCACCTATGTCCTGCAGCGTCAAGTCTCGCTGTTGTCAGTACGTATGTCAGAGGATTGTTGTCCGTCAATACTGTAAATTTATGTCCATAAAGATAGTCATGAAATTTTTCACAAATGGACCATTTCAAAGCTAAGAACTCTAATTTGTGTGCTGCATAGTTTTTCTCAGTAGGACTTAGACTGCGACTTGCGTAGCTGATAACTCTTTTTCTTCCTTGTTGTTCCTGATACAACACAGCTCCAAGTCCTAACTTGCTGGCATCCGTGTGTAATTCAAAAGGTAGGTTGTAATCTGCAAATCCAAGAATTGGAGGTTCTGTTAAACATTTCTTAAGGTGTTGGAAGGCTTCTTTCTGTTCTATTCCCCATTTGAATTCCTTTGTTGCATGTTTTCCTTTCTTTTCCTTTTTGATATTTGATTTTGGCATCATTTCTGTCAAGGGTTTTGAGATTTTACTAAAATTTGGAATAAATCTCCTATAATACCCGATGAAACCAATAAACTTTCTTATTTCTTCTGGTGTACTAGGAGTTGGCCAATCTAAGACTTTTTGCACCTTTTCTGGATCCGTTTCTATGCCTTCTTCTGAAACAATGTGGCCTACATACTTAACCTTCTTCATAAATAGGTTGCACTTCTTTGGTGATAGTTTCAGGCCTGATTCTCTAAGTTTATCAAATACTAGTTGTAATCTGTGAATATGCTCTTCATAAGATCTCGAGAAAATGATCAAGTCGTCAAGAAAAATAAAACAAATATTCAGATGCAGGTCTCCTAGACAGCTCTCCATCAACCGTTGGTATGTTGCTGGGCTGTTTGATAGTCCAAATGGAAGTCTGTTAAATTCATAAAAACCGAGAGGTCCCACAGTGAAAGCTGTTCGTTCTTTATGTTCTTCTAAGATCTCAACTTGGTGGTAGCCAGACTTCATGTCCAAAACCGAGAAATACTTATTTCCTGAAAGTGCATTAAGAATTTCTTCAATCCGTGGCAATGCATAGGCATCTTTCTTTGTTCTTTGATTCAGTTGTCTATAATCTACACACATTCTTAGTTTGTTGTCCTTTTTTCTGACTATTACTACATTACTTGAGAATGGTGAACTTGATTTTCTTATGATGTTGGAATTTAGCAGCATCTGTAAATGGTTTCTGATTTCTTCAAACATAGCAGGTGGTATTCGCCTCGTTCTCTGCTTGAAAGGTTGTTCATCTAATAAATCTATTCTGTGCTTCACGGTGTCATTAAACCCGATATCAGTCTCGCCTTTTGAAAATATATCCTTGTAATCTCTGAGTAGTTCATGTACTTCCTGTATCTGACTAGATGATAAGTTGTCAGTAGAAATTTTCACTTCCTGCAAATGAGTTATCTCCTCCTGTTGTAGATGTTGAGGCTGTTCTATGATGGATACTGGGTGAAGCTCACAAAGTATTGCCTTTGGATTAACAGTCACTGTTCTTGTTGTTAAGTTGCTAATATTAACTGGTATGATTTGATTTTCTCTGAAGTTGAAGTTCACCACAGAAGGTTCAATGTCAAGATCAGTTGGAATTCTGGAGTATGTTGTTGATTGCAGTAATGCACAGGTTGTGTGGTATGGGATCTTCTTATCTGCATACCCATTAATGACTACTTGACTATTTGGAAGGATGGTGATTGTCTGTTGTTCAGCTGATTTTACTATGGCTAATCTAAAATTCTGCTTCATCAGTGTTTTTTCTCTCAACTGTAAACTTCTAAAAGCTAAAAACCATGGTGTTTGTAGTGCTGTTTCCTGTAAGAACTTCTCTCCATACTGTTGATGTGTGTTGTTGAGAAATAAATTGATGATGTTGGTTCCTAATAATATTGGAGTTGTTTTGCTGTAATTTGAATCTGGTATAATCAAGAAAAGGCACGGTAAAGGATGACATCTGGGAATTCCTATAGGCTGGATTTCTATTTCAATATACCCTAGGTAAGAGAGAGAATTTCCATCTGCACACTCAATGTTGATGAAATCTTGTATTGGATGGATAGGATTTTCTTGCAGATTGTTATCATAAAATGATTTTGAAATTGTGGATACAGTTGATCCTGTGTCTAGTAAGGCTTTAGCTTTAATCTGTGAAATCAGAATTTCTGTCTCAGTTGATTCACCAATTAATTTTGGCTGGTACATGGGGCTCTGTAGTCTTCGACCTATCGTCGGCCCCTTGCCGAAGGTCGGTATCCGTTTAAATTTCCTCTTGAATGGTCGACTCTAACTCTACATCCAATTTGGAGGTGACCTTGTTGACCGCATCTCCAGCATACAACTTCCTCAGATGCTGTGTGTTGTGAAGTCTGAAATCTATTACTAGTATTTTGCTGGATCTGAGGAGCCTGAAATCTGTAAGACGTTTGACCTCTGAATCTGTTAGGAGCTCTGTATCGTGGAGTGTAATTTCCTCTTGTCATTACTCTGCCTCTGTACTGATCATTTCTCCTTTCTCTCTTCATCTCCTCTAACTCTGTTGATAGTCTGTTTACTATACATCTTAAATCATTTGTATCCTCCTGTTTTCTTTCCACGGTAACTCTCTTTGATGGTAGAGGCTTTGACTGTTTTTCAGATTCAGTTCTTTTCTCTTTGTCCTGCTCAAGTACTCTCATTGCCATTCGTAACTCATCAAAATCAAGATACTTGTCATGTAAATGGCCTGATATATCTTTTAGACTAGGTTTCATTCCATCCCAGAACATGTTTCTTAACATTTCATTTTCATCACCTTGTTTTACTTGCCCTCGCATGACAGCTTTACTCAATAAATCTTCCAGTCTACATCCCCATGTTGAGATATCCTCACTTTCTCCCTGCTTCGCACTGTAGAAGTTGGCAAGCAATGTTTCCTTTTCCTCAACAATGCCATAAATACTGTCCAGTTTGTTTAAAATTTCCTCCACTGTTGCATTAGGCCCTAGACGCATAAGCACTCTACTTGCTGGAGAACGCAATGATCTCCTGATTGCTAAACAAATAATATTTTCTGAAAAACCATTTGCTTGTAAACACTTTACCTCATATCTCCATTGATCGTATAAAACATCACCCTTTTTGTCACCTGCAAACCCTGATATTTTAGGGACACCACTCAAGGGAATGTGGGTTGAGGAAGTGGTCAGGGTAAGGTCATGGGCAAATGGACCAGGCTTGGGAGGGGTAAGGTCATTGGCAAAGGGGTTAGGACTGGGAGGGACAAGGAATGGGTTAGGACTAGAAGGGGCAAGGTCATGGTCAATACTAGGACTAGCATGAACAGACGGACTGGGTAATTCCTTCTTTAAGGATTCAGCATATTTCAAAACCCAGTTTTTAAATTCTTCAGGAGTACTACCTTCAGGCTTGATGTCTAATGCCTGAAATGTAGACGACAAATCAGACATTTCTGTTTCTGTAAGCTCTGCCATGATGGTAATAAATAATAAATACCAAATCATGCAGATATTTGACTAATCAATGCAAAAATTGCAATTGTATACCATGCAAGTAAAAAAATGACAACTCAAAGAAACCGACGCGCATCTAACTGACAGATGAAACAAATAAACCGACGCGTTGATTGACTGTCAATAAACTCTTGTTTGTTTTAAATTGTTTTAAACAATTTACATTTTGCAATAAACACACACAATGTTACACGATTTTAAACCATGTTTATAATTTTTTTTTTTTAAATGGAAAGTATCAGAAGCTAATGCTGTTAGTACCTTAACACTAAACTAAGTGGACACCATGACAGACAAACTTCTGATCAGATTCTGTATTTCTAATGTTTGAGATCAATGTGAGAACAAATGTGGTTCTGTATTCACTATATAAACTCAAATTCACTGTATACCTAAACTCTCAACTGCACTAATGTATGACAATCACACCTACCCGAATTTCCTCTATACACTATCCAACACAACCTGCTAACTGTAACTGTGTCAGTCCGTTTTCTCTTGTCTGAGTCAAAATATTTTAAATATTTGTTCTAAATAATTGTTATAATAATGAATGAATAATAATATGGAAAAAAAATAAACAATGTGAAACGGCCGAAAAATCTGTCTGTGTTTTCAACAACACGTGTTTTCAAACTCTGAACTCTTTAACTGGCCAGGCAATATTGTATCAAAAGTAAATATTCTCTGCACTTAATATAGTATCTTGTTGAATAAATAAGTAAACAACCACTAAATATAATGTTAATCAAATAAATTTACTTTAATCCAGCGTTGTTATGGTCTGTGGCCTCCACGTGAATGTCAATAGAGAAAATTCGAATGAATTACTCACAGTCACTGATCAGTGTCACAAAAGCGCTTGGTTGATCGGATATTTCCGGAATTAGGCCTACCAGTCTAGTTGCTCATCTATGGAATGGATTTTACGTTGGGCGCCATTTTGTAGCGGGTATTTCCGGCAATGATGGAAAACACACTTGTAGCTTTTTAAATTTTACATTTTATTATGGTGACATGTCTAGTTGATGATAAATGGATAATGGAAAATGGACTAATGGAATATATGGAATAATGGAAAATGGATATGTCCTGCAATATACAAATTGCGTCATAAAAATATGTATAAACAATATATCAATTATCTAATATTCTGATCATAAAAATATAACAAATTATCTGTCTTCCCTTTAACAATTATTTATCATATTTATCAATTTAACTCGATATGTTCTATATAAGGGAGTTAACTCTTACAACATAATTACTCTTAACAGTCATGTGAAGAGTTATCTTTCTTTTATCTTTCTGTACAAATCATAAAAAATATATATACAGATAGACATACCAATTTATGGAACTGAACTTTCTCCAAAGCAATAATTTAATTCTTTACTTATGGTGCTACATTTTCAGGAACTGTCTTAGGTCTTTGAATAAATAAAGTCAGCAGCGTATATAAATTATGTCTTATCCATTCTAAATCTTGAGCTAATTCTGAATAAAACTCAGTACCCCACGAAGACTAAACTTACAACCAATGAAATCTAACCATTTCAAAATCTGACCAATAGATGTGCGTGTGGTCATGTAAAAGTATATGTACAGGTGTGGATCCAAATGGGTGTATAACTATGTCACTAAATACCCATGTTAGTAAAGAATGAACAGAATGAAACTTTAATAGAAAACTTATCATTTATGCATTTATAACATATTTAATAGTTTATTTAATTTATTTAATTTATATCTAATATTTATTTTATTTCATTTAAAATCATTTCAACTTTTATAATTCTTAATAAAAGTACCTCTACTACACAGGGACCTATATACTAATTAGTATATAGGTCCCTGATTTTTGGATATATTTTTTTTAACAAACATTGTACATTTTAGAATTAAACCATCTCATATTATGATATGAAGGAAAAGACTATTATAGTATTATTATCATTTGCTTTGAATTGCCAAAATAAAGCAATTCTCAGTATATTCCTGATTGGACAGATACCAGTATTTTGAGATAGTCCCTATGATATACCCAGACGGGGATATTTTTCATCTGCGTAGAAGTGAATGTTACAAATAGTTTTTTTTACTATTATAAATTTTTACACATGGCAAAGCATGTAATTTGATAATGAGCATTGAATATTCAGCTACGAATTTGCGTCTGTAAACCTGTTCATTTTTATTCAGCCAGGTAATATTTTTATTTTAAAATAGAACTATTTTAAAGGAAGTTCCATTTAGTAAGGACCAAGAGAGTATGTCATGTACATTTGAAAGCTTTAGAACTAAATAATGTATAAAATGAGAATCAGTAGCCCTTTTCACAAAAAATCTTACGACTAAGATTAAAATTTTCCAATTCTTCTATATGTACCTAAATTGAAGTATGTTACAAAAAATCTTATATTTCTATTACATTACAGTATATTGAGAATTATTCTTCTGAAAAAATAATTTTCTTTATTAAACAAAGAAATTACAGAGTTGTAAAATTTTAATCTTACTCGTAAGAATTTTTGTGAAAAAGGCTACAGGTATAAGTGATGTGTGCAGAGTTTAACAAATTGAACACACCCAGTGGTACGTAAACTGTTTTGTAAACAGGGCACGAGCTCTGTTATTGTTAATGTTTACTTTTCACGGGGTGTGTTCAATTTGTTAAACTCTGCACACATCACTGAGCACAGACTGACAATACTGGTGAGTTGGTTTTGCTTTCTCACATTTCTACTCTGAATTTTCTGGATTATATCTTTAATTTTTTTCATTAATATACAACAAAATTTCTACTTTTCTTAGGCCAGGTAAAATTAATCTTTAGATTCTCATCCCCGCCCGCCCCTCTCAAAGTGCCCCGCCCCGTTGTTTTTTATTTTGCTTTTTGGGTGCCAAACGTATTATTTTCATGTATTTTTATTCAGCAAGAATCTGGGTCAAAATTTAAGAGTTATCTCCCGTCTGTATTAAAAGTCGCGTGGTGCTATTTATAGCAAAAAAACTATGTGAAGAATGGCGAAAAATCGGCAATAAAAGCAGTTTAAATATGTAAGGAAAAGATAATTTGTTAGTAAAGAGAAGGCAGAAAAGCAAAAATAACATATAAACACTTCAACATACCATCACTGGCATGGGCAAGTTTTTAAAGAGATTTTAATCAAGTAAAAACAGACGAAGAAAATACACATGGTCAAGTTTTAAATAACGATCTCCAGATGTATGTGATTTTGCATTAAAAAAATAAAACATCGTCCAAAGACTTTAGAGAATAATAGTGCTAAGGAAATGTTAAATCTTAAAACTGTTCAGGCCTAGGCTTTTCAGTAGAATATTTTACAGATTTACACATTCCTGTTTTGCAAATATGATGTATTTTAATGTCGAACATGTCAAGTCTCAAGAACGATTGAATGTATCAGGATAGTGTAAATCTGTGATATCTGTATATCACACAGAACAGGAGTTGTTGGTAAAACTATAAGGTATCTGGGAAAATGCCGATGAGAAAACATGCATATGCAATTTATTAGGATCAGCACCTCATTTTGTTTGGCGTGTGCCGTATCCGTGTACTTGATAATTTGTTAATAAAACTAACGTTATATATATTTTTAATTTTCTATAACAAGAATCTTCTGTAGATATTTAAAAGAATATGAAAACAATAAAATCTATTCATATTGGCATTAACATACTGTAAAATTTACGTGTACGAATGTTTTGTTGATACTTTCAATTAAAAAATAAAAAATAAAATCCGCCCACCCGCCCCAATTTTTTAGCAAATTAGGATGAGAATCTAAATTTTAAATTTATATGGCCTTAAGTATTAAAGATAAAGTTTACTTTGTAAAAGTGCAAGGATCAAATGTGTCCTGAAATTCGTAGTTTCAATAATTTCAAGATAAAATATTTTTTTTTCATATATTACTGTGGGAAATGCTATAGCAACATAAAAGTCATGATATTATTCAGAAAATTTGAGAAAATATTAACTTCAGATCTGTGTCTATGTCCTTTAAAACTAAAATAATATGCATAATTATTGTAGATAACTGAGCAGTATTGAGAAATGAACCAAGGTGGTCCTGTTTCTAAAGTTGAGTTGAGAGTGGAATGTACTGGACTGAAGAAAAAGGATGAGTTCTCTAAATCTGATCCTTGTGCTGTTTTGTACATGCAGCCCAGGGAAAGTAACTCATGGCAAGAGGTAGAGTATTTCAAAAACATATTGTAAGGAAATATGTTTATGCTAAGGACACAGGCTGGGCATTTATAAAATTTATCAGATTTACCTCTATAAATGACATATATTCAGTTTTCAACATAAAACAAATGGGTGGTGAAGGTTGGCCAGTAAGATGAGGGTGGGGCTTAAGATATGTTTTTAAATCTTGTATAGATCTACATGCACAGTAAAACTCTCTTATAATGAACACATTTCAGAAAAGATTATACCGAGTTATAATTAATTAAAGAAAGGATACTATTGAACATGAGCATTGTGGCCAACAGCCTTTTAGGCTCACCTTGATGAAGTTGAGATGAGCTTATGCTATACCGTCGGCATCGATGTTGGTGTTAGCTATGGCATCCCAGTTTAACTTTTAGGAGCAAGTCCTTTCCCAAGTTACTATAAGCCCTACCTGGACCAAACTTGCATAGATGATGCATGTAACAATGGACACTACCTGATTTGTTTCAGATGCAGGATCGGACCTACATTTTCCAGATGAGTGACCATATTTAAGTTTTTGGAGCAGGTCCAATCCCAAGGAACTGTAAGCCCTACTGGACCAAACTTGCATGAGTAATGCATCTAGGGATGTCTAGGGATGGACACTGCCAGACCTGTGTGTTTTGGATGCTGTATCTGACCTACATTTTCCAGATGAGTGATCAGATTAAAGTTTTTAGAGCAGGTTCATTCCCAAGTAACTATATAAGCCCAACCTGGACCAAACTTTCATTGATGATGCATCTAGGGATGGGCAGTACCAGATTGCTTTGGATGCTGTATCTGACCTAGAATTTCCAGATGAGTGACCAGATTAAAGTTTTTGGAGTAGGTCCATTCTGAAGTAACTATAAGTCCTACCTGGACCAAGCTTGTGTGGATGATGCATCCTAAGGATGGATACGTTAAAACTTACTTCGGATGCTGGATCTGACCTACATTTTCCAGTTGAGTTACCATGTTAAAGTTTTTGGAGCAGGTCCATTTCCAAGGAACCATAAGCCCTACCTGGACCAAACCTGCATGGATGATGCATTTAAAGATGGACACTACCAGACTTGCTTTGGATGCTGAATCTGAATCTTGCATTTTTCAGATGAATGACCAGGTTAAGGTCTTTGATGCAAGTCCATTCCCAAGGAACTATAGGCCCTACCTGGACCAAACTTGCATAGATGATGCATTTAATGATGGACACTACCTAACCTGCTTCAGATGCTGGCTCTGACCTTTAATTTCCTGATGATTGAATATTAGCCCTACCAGAACCAAACTAGCATGGATGATGTATCTAGGGATGGACACTAAAAGACTTGCTTCAGACGCTGGATCTGACCCACATTTTCCAGATAAGTGACCTGGGTAATATTTTTGGAATAGGTATATAATAGGCCTGAGTATTGCAAGGTACCTAATGATACAATACACATCAGGATACGGTCATGCAATACAACATGTATCATGATACAGCTGTCAACAATTGAATTAACCGTTATCTTAACATATTATTCTTTGCTAACCTCCACAGTTATAGAAAATGTAAAAAGAATATCTTGATACCCCTGACCAAAGATAATAATTCTTGACATTGTATTTTTTTTTTTTTGCTACCTTTTTTTCAGCCATTTTAAAACATTAAAATTTGTTAGGTTGTATGTAGAAGTTCCAAACAAAATAATGAAAATTATCTTGTACTGTATCACGATACATGCATGGCGATATGATACGCGTATCGTGAACCCTTGCGATCAATACGATCAATGTATTGCTGTATCATTACACCTCTAGTATATAACTATATGGCCTGTTATGATTAAACTTGCATGGATGATGCATCTATGGATGCACGTTATCAGACTTGCTTCGAATGCTTTAACTGACCTACATTTTCTGGATGAGTGATCAGGTTTAAGTTTTTGAAGCAGGTCTATTCCCAAGGAACTAGAAATCTTTCTTAAACCAAACTTGCATAGATATTAATCTCGGGATGCACACTAACTAGGAAAAGTATGGTGTGAGATTTGCCTTACTTATAGATATAAACATTTGAGGTGAGCTTTGTAATCTTTAATTACCTATGTTTAAAACTTGTATTTAGATTGGAAGAACAGAGCATATCAAAAATTGCCATGATCCCAAATTTGCTACGCCTTTCACTGTGGAATACTTTTTTGAAGAAATTCAGAAAGTAAAAATAGAAGTTTACGATTTAGACAATGCAACCAGTGAGCTGACTGATGATGACTTTCTAGGAAAAGTGGAGTGTAACCTGGCACAGGTACTATTGTCAGGCAGAGTATTTAAATGATATTTGGTGTACAAGACTTTTAAAAATTGTAAGAACATAAGAATACAAGTATACATTTTTAATATACATGTATATACAATAATGTATTTTTATTAATCATATCTCATAAGGCAAATGCCATATTTTGAAATTTTTAAACATTCTTGTTCTATAATTATGCTTCGATACTAATACATTGAATGATATTTCTTTGAATTCAATGGTGCTGTAAAATTTACAGGTTTGCATACTAATTCAGTAACATACATTCATTGACCGGGTTCAAGGACAACATGGGTTTTATTGGACCCAAGAATCAAACTGTTGTTTGCCTGAGTCTATTAGGCCAAAGGCAAACAGTTTGGTTTGAGGGGTCGGCAATATACAGTTAATTGTTGACTGGGGTTGAGGGCAGTAGTTGATCTGTTGGACCAGTGTGGAAAGTGTTGCCCAAGACTGAAGGTTGGGGGCAACAGTTTGCACACCGGTCCGACAGATCAGCCGTTGCTTGAGACCCCTGTCAGCAATTGTTTTGTCAAACCCATATAATAAAAACTTTAAATTAGAATTTGTTACTGTAATAAATAATGATTTTTAAAATTTGTACCATTGCAACAAAGAAAACATCATTTGTGGTCTAAAACCCTGCATCATTTACCATATATTATTGACAACATCATGTACTTTTCCAAATAATTATGTTCCCCAAACGAAGTTTGGGAACATATTGTTTTTACTCTGTTTCTTATTATTATTATTATTATTATTATTATTCTTCTTTTTTTCTACTTTCTTCTCCGGTACTTTTTTGTCCGCGAGTGTTCTCATAGAACCACTCATCCGATTGACATGAAACCTTTTTAGGGTTAATAGGCATGTTGTGTAGGTGTTCGGAACGAAAGTCATTTTGCGCGCACATGCATGCACGTGCGCGCGCGTGCAATGAGTGAAATGACTGATATACTTGATGAAGCCGTAACTTTGATATTTCTTGATGAATTGCTTTGAAACTCAAAATATAAAGATACATTAGTAGGCTAGACAAGATAACATGGTCAAATTAGCATGAACTCACGCGCATGCACGTGCGCTCTTCTCTGATTGGCTGATACAAAAATCTCAATAATTTCCTTGTTTTTTGACAAAATACTTTGAAATTTAGAATATAAGTATATATTATAAGGTGCTACAACATGTTATATAGGAAATTTCTTGAAAACATGCGCATGCAGGTGTGCTGCAATCTGATTGGTTGAAACTTTAAATGTCTATAACTCCCTTGGTTTTCAACAAAACAGGATGAAATTTATGACATGGATAGGCACATAGAGCTCCTACATTATAATACTATCAAAATTGAATGCAAGGACCTGCATGTGCATATGCTGAATTCTGATTGGCTAATACTTAAAGGGTTACATCTCTCTTATTTTTCAATGAAATTCTTTAATATTTAACACAACTGTATGTATTGTGAGACACTATAAGAAAATTAAAGTGAAAAATGTAGAAAACATGTGCAAGCACATGCGCTGAAATTTGATTGGCTAATACCCATATGGCTATATCGGAGTAGTTTTCCAATGAAATACCCTTAAAAATAAAGTGTCCATCTATATTACAAAAGTATTCTCAAATTTATTTAAGCTTGTAGAAAATGGGCCATCATAAGGGATTTGGGGAGCCGTTTGGGGAACATCTGTAACGGTTCCCGTTACAATTAGCAGTAGTTTAGATTGGTATTCCATATCATAGATTTTTAAGCATACATGTATATACTTCTGCGTGTATCTTATTCTCAAGCTGATAGCAGACTTTTTATGCATTTCAATCACCTCACTGCATGATTTTTTCACAGATAAGAAATGGATAGACTGGCACAGGTTAGTAAACAATCACTGAGAGTGTTTTATTCAGTTTTCACACCAGTTTTTAACATTTTTGTAGTCGCTTTTTATCTAAAATGGCCTAAATTTCCTCCTCCTATGCAGCTGCGAAGCATACATTGACAATTTTTTTTTTAAACCAAATGACGTACATTATAACCTGTTTAAGTGCCATATGACATCACATCAGTCAACGTCTTTTTGTACAGTTGATTTAACAGTTCCACTCCAACAGTTGCCAGAAAAGTCAAAATGATAGACCCTTTTTCATATAGAGTTACATGGGAACTGTTATATAGAACAAAATGCATTTTGCCCGAGAACACAGTCAGTAAATAATATACCTTTTACTTGTTATTTTGATGTATCTTGCGCAGACTTCCATGATGTAATTTTCCTTTATTCACACTCCAGATTTAACTTCGTCAATTCGGTAATTGTCAAACATCAACAAAGAATGTAAATATGACTGATCCCGCCTACAGTGTAATGTAAAAAAAAACATCATTTAGAGCATTTCAATATCTCAGCAACAGGTCCAACATCTCACCAGCAGTCCAACATCCATTTTTTGTTTGGACTGCTCCGTAAAACATTGGACTAATTTTAGTGTAGATATATATAGGAAACAAATTGAAAGGTATATAACAATGCTTGAAATGTATATTCTTGTAAATTACTGTATATGAAGTGCAAATCTATGTTCCTCATTTGTGTCCCTTATGAACCATATGCAATTCATGTGTCAATAAAATGCAATGTTAAGGTCACATGATGTCAAGTAAAACTGCTAAGACAACAGAAAATGATGAGGACTGATTTAAGCTACTATATATTTGACCTTGTGATTGTGTTTTTTTTTTTCAGATTGTTTCACGCAATCCTTTCTCTTCTGCTCTTCAAAAGAATGATGGAACACCAGCAGAGGGCTCCCTGATCTCTGTTAGTTTCATTGTGAATTAACTTAATACCTGGTGAACATTTCAAGACAATAAAAAAAACCCTTTCACTCATTGTTATATAAATGTACCCTTCTGACTACAATGTGATGGGTTTTATTTTTCTAAGGTTTAATGTCTGTTCAAGTGTCTGCCCTTTGTTTTGCTCATAGCATTAAACTTGATCATAGCTATACATGTATAAGAATGAATTTTTAAGAAAGAAGTTGAATTATTTTATGTCAATACTATAGTATCAGATTTGAATTACAAGAACTAGTATATATCAGTGATTAATATTTCCCAACATCTATATGGTAGACTTCTCCATTCAAGTCCAGTTTCTACATTTCTGCTAGTACCTAGTATATGATGTAAACTTTTAATTTTATATTTCGTTAGATCAGATCTGAGGAAGTAAGGGAGGGAGGAGAACATGTGTTCCTCCACATTGGGGCCACTAAAGTAGACAATAAGGTAACCCATCATGTTAAAATTACACCGTATTGATCAATAGATCTCATTCCAGAAAACTGAACTAAAGGGATCGTCAAATTTTCTTTGCTTTGATTAATTAAGTATTGTGGAGTCATCATTGTTCATGGAGGATCAATGGATGGTTCTTATTGTGCATGTATATTTTTAGTAATCCAAGTTTAAAATATTGCCCAGCATTTCTTAATTTCAGACATCGTAAGCAAATTATTTGGTATCTTAATCTTTAATAAACAATTTCATTATTTTTCAGGACTTTCTGGGTAAATCAGACCCTTTCTTAGAGATTTCCAGACAAGTATCAGATGGAAGTTGGCAAGTGATACACAGAACTGAAGTGAGTTTATGTACATATACATTGTAGTACATACATGTATATATATGTACTGGCACATTTTGTAATATGAATCATGAAAATTCAGGTTTTTCAATGTTAAGAATTTCATCATGCATACATTGCTTCATATACTTTCCTTTACATTACATGCAAAAATTCTAAAATTTGATAAATCTCAGCATCATTCATAATGATACCCACAATTGTTCAAGCGTATTCAGTAGAAGGCAGGGGGATCTGGGGGTTGCATTGAAGCCTCCAGTGGGTTTAGGGCAAAGCCTTCTAGGGGGTTTCTGGGGGCTTGACAAATTCTTACAAATAAGAGATGCTTTTCCTTGATTTTAGGATAAAGAACATATAAGTTCTACATACAAAAAATTCAAATGGGGGGTGGGGGGGGGGCATGCCCAGCTTGCCAGCCCTGGATCCGCCTTTGAACTCCTCCAATACCACTGAATAAAATTAAATGATACTTTCGCAGAATCTTTGTAACATAGTGCCATTGTGCACCTCTTACTTTATATTTTGATTGGGCAGATATTTGGGCTCTCTAATAGCCAAAATATGGACTTCGCCATTTATATATACTCATATGGAAGCAGGGGGTATCATTTTGTGAGCTTGCTGCTCACAGTACCTCTAGTTTATACTGTAAATGTCCATTACCTGATTTTAATTTATCCCAGAATTCCTTTTATTTTAGTCATTTACATATGTTATTTTCCAAATGTAATAAAGGTTTGCAAAGACACACTAAATCCAGTGTGGAGGCCATTTGAGCTGGCAGTACATGCTTTGTGTGGTGGCAACAAAACACAGCAGATACAGGTATGTTGGTAATGATGAATAATGGTAAATTAATGCATTGATATCTTAGACACTTTTATAATTATGACAGTGAATATTAAATGTAATGTAAGAGCAGTATGATGTTTTGTTTATCAGTTCAGCTGCAGTGATTATGATAGCGATGGATCCCATGATCTGATTGGTTCATTTACAACTACTATTACAGAACTAGAGCAAGCAGCAGGAAGTGGAAAAGAGGTACAGATGAGCTTAATTCATTTTTTAAAAGGGTATACTTTGAATAAAGCCCAATTAAACCCCTCGGATATCAAAATCCAAAAATGTAGACTGATAATAAATATAACCAAATAAATGTAGCATCATACTTGTATACTGTATATAGGTCATGCATAATGTCTCTTTAAATGCATATACCAGTACATGTACCCAATCAACCATACTTTGGACAGTAGTTTTAAAGGTACAGTATAAGACTATTTTTACAGTACTTTGCCATTGGATTTTTGTGTGCTGGATTTTTTTCATTTTAGCTACAATATCCATTCATAAACCCCAAGAAAAAATATAAGAAGGACAAAAAAAATTCTGGTGTGGCGCATATAACACAGATCAAGGTAAGTTGTTGTCTAAGTAACATTTACAATTGTATTTCCTTTGTTGATATTTTCATATCAAATATTGATTGTCGAAGCATATTGATAAAAATATGGTACTACAGACTATGCCTCATATGATTATGTTTACATCCCCTACGTATTTTTCTTAATATGAAGTCTGTGCAATTAAGCTACGGCATTCAAAACACCATTACACCATAACATAAGAATGGATGGGGCGGTCAAAAGGTCAAAGTTTGATTTTTATGTTGAGGTCACAAATGTTGTTTGTTTAACGTCAGAAACGAAAATCAAAATTGCTCACAATGAACAGTCTGACAATAGCAGCTGTTGTAATGGCTCTTCCATTAATTGTAACTTACACAGGGATAATACAAGGATTTTGAATATAAATCGAATTTGCAGACAAGGCAGGGAGTTAAAGAATGTAAATATAAGCACCGAATTCTTATATTTTGAAAAATGTAGTCTCATAACTGCAACAGTGTGTGCGAACAGTTTCACAACATGCTAACGCACGTTACTCAAATGGTTTGCAAACACCATTGCAGTTATGAGACTACATCTTTCAAAATATAATAATTCAAATAAATGCTTATTTGAACCAAATCCCTAGAGGTTCAGTATTTTGGAGTATCACAATACGGTTCTCTGTGAGATTCAATGCATACATTTTATGAAACCTTTTGATGGCTCATTTTTCTCGTCAATAGTTTTTCAGAATGCCAAACTTTCTGGAGTTTATTTATGGTGGAATGCAGATTAATTTTACAGTAAGAATGGGTATTCTATAAATTTTCTGTAAAATTTCTCAATCAAGATAAAATAAAAAAACTTGAAGCACCTGTAGCCCTTTCAAAAAAATCTTTTAATTAATGGTAATTCACGATGCTTAGTCAAATATCATGGGCCTCTTCGTAATTGTTTGTAATGAGGTCAAATTTTAAAACCTTAAAAATGTCATGCTAGCTGTTACATTTTTACCTGGGTACATTTTATTTTCATTCCAGATAAATTGGCCTTCTTCTAATTTGTAGGTGGGTGTGGATTTCACAGGATCTAATGGAGATCCCAATCAACCAGACTCCCTTCACTTTGTTGATATGGCTGGCAATCCCAACCAATACATGCAAGCCATTATGGCCGTGGGATCTGTGTGTCAGGAGTATGACACGTGAGTTAATTCTTAAAACAATTTTGATTTTACATTTGGTCTTTTGCATGCTATGTTTCAAATTCATTGTATATCCTATTCTTATTTCATTTAAATGTGGTACATACATATGTACTTTCTTGTTTTATTTGTATTAAGCATGCAAGTTTTTTTTTTTTTTTTTGCAGTTTTTATTTCACAAGTTCATTCTAGTAAGAAAGAAAATTACCATGATATTGCATAAAAATCTCAAAAAAATGTTTTCATTGAAAGCACAGCTTTTAAGATAAATGTAGATAATATTTTAATTATTTAGGGACAAGTTATTCCCAGCTCTTGGCTTTGGGGCAAAGCTTCCAGATGGGACAGTTTCAATGGAGTTTGCTCTGAATTTCAATCCCACAAATCCCTACTGTGCAGGCAAGTGTAACAATAAAATGTAATATTTAGATTCAGTAATTCTCAAGAAAACAAGCATGAAGTTATGAACCATGCGTTTAATGTTCCTAGGACAATAATCAATGTAAGATTAACATGAAAGTATTGAATTTTAATCTTTTTAGGAATAAATGGTGTAATTGAAGCTTATAGAAATGCAATCCAGAATGTTCAATTGTGGGGTCCCACCAATGTGGCTCCTATTATATACCACGTGGCCAGATTTGCTGCGCAGGCCCAGAAGGAGGAAGCAGACAAAGGGGCACATGTTTGTATTTCATGCTTTAAAGTTAAAAAAAATATGTGTATGATATAAATCTTAAGTTTATTTATTTTATGAGATTTTTTGCAAACCTTAGGAATGAAGATTTTTAAAGTGAACCCAAGTAGGGGAGGCTGGCACTGGTGCTTGGCAGCTTCTGAAAGGTTGTCATTCCCTTGTCATTTATAAGCATATTAATGTGGAAAAATGCCTCTTTTAAACAACTTTGATTCTTTTGGAATACTTTTAAGATTAACATTACTAATTAATATGAATACAACAAAAATTAAATGCATATGCTTAGAATTTTGTTCTCGGTTTGTTAAAGCAATTAATTGGACAGCAAAATATGTGTTTGTTGTAGTGTTGTATGCAGTGAGCAGTGCTGATATGAAAAGCACATTATATTTGTTGTAGAAAAATCACATTTTTTCCTATGAAATATAGAAATTTTTTCTGTGGGTTCTGGTATGAAATAACACATGTTTCTGTTGATTTGTTTAGTTGCTAACTGACTGATACCAATGGCATTTGCCTTGTACAAATTAAAGGCTGTTAAATTCAAGAGAGTCAGCATTTTAATGATTAAAATTTTACATGTGTACATTTAAATCTGAGAAGACTTTATTTTCTACTTTCAGTAATTATAATTTCCAAAACCAGGATAATCTTGTTCTTACACACAGGAGCATTTTTTCTTAAACTATTTAATTTTTTAATTTCATTTTTTGTTGTTGGGGGTTTGGAAAAACATTTGATTTATCTGAATATGCTTTTGAAAAAATAAAAAAATAATTTTGCAGGCCTACTATGTGTTGCTCCTATTAACTGATGGCATTATAACAGACATGGATCAGACCAGAGATGCTATCGTCTATGCCTCAGGGTTACCCATGTCCCTCATCATTGTGGGGGTAGGAGGTGCTGACTTTTCTGACATGAATTTTCTGGATGGGGATGGTGGGGTTCTGAAGGCAACTAATGGCAGACCAGCGGAGAGAGACATTGTCCAATTTGTTCCATTTAGAGATTTTCAAAAATATGGTGTAAGTTTATTCAATATATTTGCAGTCCAGTTTTTAGCTCATCTGAGCCAAAGTCTGTAGTAGGCTTTTCTGATTAAAAAGTGTCCAGCCTCCACCTCTCCTTCTCTCTGTTACATGTATCTGTACACTTTTCAATTTTTTCAACTTTTTCTCCAGAACTATTGGGCCAAATTCAGCTAAACTTAATTGGCACAAAGCTTCCTTGAGAGAAGGATCAGATTCAAGTTGGTAAAATGAAGAACAATGTCCTTTCTAAATGAAAGATAATTAAGAAACAGTGAAAATTTGGTGGCATCATTTAAGAATCTTCCCCAGAAAAGATGAGCTTTCTTATGTATGGTGATGATTTAATTATTTAAAGAAAAAAATGTTTAAAAATCATCTTGTCAAGAACTAGTCTTATTTATATGCAAACATTGTGGATCATAGTTCTACATTGGAATAAGAAATGTTTAAAAAAAAATATTAAAATCAAATATAGCAGGATCACAATAAATCATTTTAATATGCAGACACTCCAAAGTTTTTTGCATGTACATAATTCAGGAATATAGCTTTAGACAAACACCTCTAAATATCATCTTATCTAGAAGCAAGGCCATTGTAGTCATATTGATATTGAGGCACTCCTTTATTGTGTGGATTCAAGTTCATTTTTTAATTCTTGACCCCATGGGGTGAAGACTGGGGCCAAAATATGGGGTCAGAATTTCAAAAGGGAACAGAAAGGGAAAAAATATGTTAAAAACATCCAATTGAAGAATAGCAGGGTCTAGGTGACACAGGTGAATGTTGTGGCCCATGGCCTTTTTTTTTGTTTTTTTTTTAATATCAGTTCTTTACATTTTGCTTGCACTTTGACTTGGAAGAGGACTTGAAATAGCTTTTTAAAAGCCATTTTATAATTCATCTTGTATGTGATCATTATGTCCATGTACATAAACAAAGGATTTTTCTTCAGGAATGAAATTAAAATGTTTAAAATTTGGTTGACTATTTAAAACAATTTTTTAAAGCTATATATATATGGCATATCTGAGCTAAAAAAAATAAAAATATGATGTTGAATGTAGATAAATTTGATATATGTTAATAACGTTCAAATTAAAATTTTCACCGATTTTGAACTTGAAGTACCTCATATTTACATAGATAAATTGACTTTAATCTGTGTTTTTGCAGTCTAGTGGTGCTGATTTGGCAAAGCAAGTGTTGGCAGAGGTCCCACAACAAGTGGTGAAGTACTACACAATGAGAAACATCAGCCCGAACCAACGACCAGCTTAGACAGAAAGTGGTTCTAAATACAGTATTCAACTACGCCATCAATTAAGAGAGCATGAGCAATAATCAAATATAGGATGATTAATAGCTAATTCCCTTAGTAAAAATCTGTATAAATCTTCCTAGATATATATGTACAGTGGCGTAGCTTCCATTGAAGCACAGAAGCACGTGCTTCCACATCGTTTGATTGAATTGAAACTTCCAAAGCATATGATAAAAGATAATACATATTTAGTATAAATTTTATAACATTAATTATGTAACATGCAAACAGGCTTATAGCAAGGCTTGTCATAAGGATAGGGGAGCTCCTGCTGTCTTTTGTAAGATTTTTTTCCTCGCTGAAAACGCATTTCTGACAATATCTTATGAACAATAACTACAAAAAATACTTTTATAAAATTTTGAATAACAATTATTACATCTAATGGTTTATAAAGTTATAAATTTATTTAAAATTGAAGGATAATATAAGCAACTTTAAAATATTGTCTATCGTCTAAAATGCACCACAGCAGCTTCCAGGGACTTTGCACCCTAAGTCCTACCAGGGCTTTTTCTTGGTCTCATCGGGGCCTCATGCTGGCTCCAAACCCCTTGTGGTTTTATGCTTCCACATTGATCGACCCTAAGCTACGCCACTGATGTATAATAAATTTAGGGTACCTAGCTGGGGGTAACTGATGGATATTTTAAATTCTGTTGATGACCAAAAAAAAAAAAAAATTAAAAAAATTAGTGGAATAATAAATGTACTATAACTTTTATACAGTAGAAGATTTTTATGATTGTCAATGAATATTATGCAGTTATATTGAAACTTTTTTTGGAATATGTTCATGTATGTATTTAAAATAATTATGTGCAATTTGTATTTTGAATCTGCTGTGCAATTAACTGTTTTGAAATATACCAGTGGCTATTTTAAAGTACTTTTCAAATAAATTATATATACCGGTATATACATGTATATATTTTTTTTTTGTGGTAGATTTTATATCATTTCATCTATTCAGATAAGTATTAAATTCATACATTTCCAAATGTTGAAGATCAATTTTTAGCTACCTAAGATAAATGCTCACCTGGCCTTTTCCTTTTTGAAATCTTGGAATGGCTATAGAATTTACATATTTGTAAGAGAAAGTGACTCAGATCAGCATTTTGGCTCATATCCTTGTTAAGTGTTGCACAATGCATACTTTATGAAGTGCCATTAAAGAGGTATTTGAAGTGATTTTTGCAGAAATATTCACCTGCATGAGATTCAAATTTGTTTGTATCCATAATGTACCTCATTTTATGAGGACATTTATGTGGAAAGTATCTGATATGGCCATCTTTACTTATTAATGTTAGTTTAGAATGTAACTGTTTTGTTTTTCATGTTACATGTAGAGATTATTTGAATGTATTTTTTTAGAGGTATGTGTAAATGCTAAAATGATAATGTCATGTTTTCATGCAGGTAGAAAAAAAAACTAAGATATAAAACTTCAGATACAACACAAATTATATATACCTCTCAATATCTTGCATAATCTATGCAATTTTTTTTAATCTATCAGTTTTACATGTACATATACAGGTACTTTAATTACTGTTAACAGCTTAATTTTATGTCATTGTGATGATTTTTTCCCTCTACTTCTTTTTATTAACCAATCTCAGGACTTGCATGTATAACATATCCACTATAAATTAATTTATACCTGTACATGTTATATTCTATCCATGAAATAAGTTTTTCTTTTTCTTTAAAAAATCCTTATGCCATGTTTAATTTATTCAAGTAAAAAGACATTTATGTAGAAGAAAATTACATAGACATTACTTTGCTTCCAGACTGATATATAATATTATCATGACTCTTCTTCCATGAGGAGATATAATAGTTTTATTTAGTTATCTGTCATAGTACTGATAGTCATATTGGGTCAAGGTTATATCTCAAAGGTCAAGGCCACTGGGCAATCATTCTTTAGGCCATAATGGAGAATTCAATTAATATGAACTTGACTTTTGAATCAATATTGTGACACACCTTCCAGTCATGAGCAATTACATGACTACCGGTACATTTAATCAAGTTTGACTTCATTCCAATTGTATGGCTGAAACAGGATTTAAAAAAAAAAAAAAAAAAAAAAAAAAAAAAAAAAAATTTGAGTGTTAAAAATCTGCTTGAATTGAATGCAAAAGTGACAGTGACTGCTTGAGACTTAAGTTGCCACAAAATCATCTTTGGAACAGTTGATAACCCTACATTAATATGTTGTACAGTAAAACATGCTTATAGCAAACATGATTATTATAAATTAATGCTTACAGTGAAGTGATTTTCATTCCCTGTGGATTTATAAAGTTTTATATGAAAACGGATACTAGTATTTATAAAAAAGCAAAGTTGTCTGTCCCTGGCACTCCAGTATGTGTTTTACTGCACAATGTAAACCTAAAGGAATATGTTTTATACTGACTCAACCAACATGTATAGAATACAAGAATGGTTATTAAAGAGTTTAAGAACTTGAAACTGGCAACATCATATCGATCCATTTATTTATTATTTCACTGAAAGGGTGGCATTGTGTGTGTGTATGTCAGAGTGTAAAAATGGTGTTTCTCTGAGTGCTGTCACTCATTCACTGTTTTTTATGTCGGCCCAAAGAGGAGTTAAAACGCGTTAATTTTATCTGCAAGTTTTGGAAGTGATAATTTCATTTCAAAGGCATGTTCATAAGAGAGACTGAGAGAGAGAAACTATTGCGCAATACCGCTAGGACACGCCCCCTTGTCATTTGTTTACGTCTCGACAAGACCGCTTATGCATTACAGAAGAAGAAGGGAACGGTGTAACGAAATCCACACAATTAAACAGGTATTGATATACGATCTTGTAACAATTATTGCAGTGTATTGTATATAATATACATATTCTTAAATGGTAAAATTCCATCATATTGATTCTGAACGATTTTTTAATTTGATATCGATTTAATGTTCGAATTTCCTCTGCTTGATTATTATATATATACAGAAAATTCATGATTGGAACAACTTTTGACAGGTCGAACCGTCCAGCACAATCTCTTGATTTAGCTACATAGTTTGAATAAGCAATATAGCTATTTCAATACAGTTTTTTTTTTCGCAAATACTTTTAAATAAGAAATAAAGAAATTAATACAAGTATTTGACTACTCATATTTCTACAAATTAATAGACCATAAAAATTGCAATCAGTATTTAACTTTGTTGAAGCATTGCTGCTTTTGAAAGATATAACTCTGTTTGTTGATAATTAAATGTATTCCACCTTGTGTGCGGTAAGGTATGGCAACCCAGTAGGTATCACTATGATTGCTTCACAATTATTACCAATCTGTTAATTATCTTCTTGATCACAATTGACCTCCTTATAATTTGAATTCATAATAAGTAGTAAATGTATGGACACAAATCAATTATAGCCCCAAAACTTTTAGGGCTTTCAGTATAAAGTTCTAGATGCATCTAAGTGGGACTTTTTTTCATTCTGAAAAAATAATATTTTTAAGAAAGAAGTATGATAAAATAGCTAAATCAAGCTATTTTGAATTGGCTAAATCAAGAGATCGTCTTGGACCTGTTTGATGCAGCAAATGCAAAAAAAAAATATTCCTGTTAGTGATTTAAAATATAATATTTATTAAGCATTTCACAAGCTCATGAAAAAAATTTTTTTTTTAAAAAAACTGTGAATTAGATTCAATGTTATTTGGTATTATTTTTTCAGTTTTAATTAATTTGCATATATATTAATTTATTGGCTGTTGTTCAAAGACTATTAAAAAGCATTTTCCTTGGCAGGTACATATACATGGTATAGAAAAGTCTACTGTATCATGTAGTTTACCATGCATGGTATGACTGATGACGATAATGAAGACTATATTGATTCAAAGAACTGCATAATTATTGATTAATCATTTGATTAAAATGTCATATACTCTCAAAAGCATTTTGCCTGGGCAGTTAAGTATAGGATAGTCCATTGTACCTTGTTTTTGTGCATGTACATGTCAATGATGACAGTGTACATTGTTTGTGGAGTACTTGATTAATATTTCCTCCCTCATTGAAGAGCAGGGGATTATCTTGGTGTCTGTTTAAAACTTACACAGGGAAGTATCAACTTGTGGGGGATAGGTGAAGGGAACAATTCACTTCTTCTTTCCTGTTCTTTATGATAAGGATCTACTACTATAGATCTACAGTTCATACATCCACTGGTTAACATAATTGAAACAAGATGTGTTTGTGAAACACTGATGCCCCCGTATGGCAACTTATATTGTAGTGAAGGTTAAACTTTCTCAAATGCAAATCAAATATGTTGGTACCCAAAGTAAGTTCTTGTCCTGTGGAATATACCTGTGAAATATGAAAGCCCTATCAGCAACCATTTAAAATATATGGAAAAGGTTAAAAATTTCCAAAAGTAAGTCAAACATCAAGGTCAAGGAAAAATGGTAAAAATTAATGGTGCCCAAGGAAAGGCCTTTTCACAAGAAATACACATGTGAAATATGAAAGCTCTAGCACCAACCATTCAAAAGATATGACCAAGTTTAAAGTTTATCAAAAGTAGGTCAAATTCCAAGGTCAAGGTCAAAAGGTCAAAGTTGTTGGTATCCAAAGTAAGGTCTTGGCACAAGGATTACAGATGTGAAGTATGAAAGCCCTAGCATCAACTGTTCAAAAGTTATGGCCAAGGTTAAAGTTTTTCAAAAGTAGTTAAAACTCCTAGGTCAAGGTCAAAGGGTCAAAGTTGTTGGTATCCAAAGAAAGGTCTTGTTACAAGGATTACATTTGTGTAGTATGAAAGCCCTAGCACCAACTGTTCAAAAGTTATGGCCAAGGTTAAAGTTGGGTAAAACTGGGTCAAACTCCAAGGTCAAGGTCGAAAGGTCAAATATGATGATACCCAAAGAAAGGTCTTGTCACAAGGAATACCATGTGAAATAGGGAAGCCATAGCTCCAACCAATCAAAAGTTATGAGCAATGTTAAAGTTTTTGCAGATAAACAGACAAACAGACGGACGGACAGGGCAAAAACTATATACCCCCTAATCTTCAATACAGGGGCATAAAAATAAATTTTAGCCTAGTATGTGTACTCTTATTTGTTGTGTTGGAAACAATTGCGGTTTTCTGCCTATAATGTTATAGATTCAGAATTTGTTGTATATACTAGATGAAATCCCGCGCAAGCGCGGGGAATTGAATATATACTACTACCGACAGAAAATATTTTGTAGTTTCTACTGACAACCTACAGGCTTATAGCAGGAAGAAATACTTTGTTCAAAATCTCGCTTGAAGTAAATGTACGTCTCCACCCCACCCCCCACCCACCCCCCCTTTGTAAAAACTTGAAAATTAACAATTTCATTAATTGACGTTTATTGTGAAACCTGTTATACTATGTTATGGATATTGTACCTCAGATGCTCTTATTTCATTTCCGTTAAGGATAAAAGCACTGAATCTGCACATTTTACTGATAAATTGATTTGGGGGGGGGGGGGGTCAAAATTCACAGGTACTTGGGTCTTGGTTTATAAATATGTTTGTACCTTACTGATATGTAAATAATGTACTTTACTTTTTTTTTACATATCAATAAGGTACGTACATATTTATAAACCAAGACTCAAGTACCTGTGTAAAATTAGCTTTTAATGCTCTATGAACAGGCCGAGTATTTGATACAAAAGACTGTTTTCAAAAAAAAAAAGTGAAATGTATTGATTAAAGCACAGATTTTTACATCTTTAATTGTTTTTGAACAATACCTTATTCATTAATTTTCTCTTTACATGTAAGCAAGTTTGTTACGAAGTACAAACTGTACGACGGGTTCGTTGCCACGACGCTCTAAGTAAGGAATATATACAAATTTTACCGATAAATTTATCAGGAAAACCTACTACATACATGTATATATATGTAATAGTTTTTCGATATATAAATATATTCACAACTTTATCAATGATATACCATTATTTCAATGACCAATCACAGAAAAGTTTTTTTTTATGTTATGCAGATATAAGGGCCTCGTTTTTTTTTTAACATCGGGCTCGATGCAATATGATGTTCTAGAAGCTTCCGTCAATATTAAGATTGGTGAATGACGAAAATAATTTGCATATTTCCCTTTTTAATCGGTTATCACAACTTATTTCTTTTATATAATTTAAATCAAGTTTTGATTGAATAATTCAGTGATGACGTTTTATGAAATAAATAAACGATTGCTTGTTGTCAGTTTCATTAAAAATTGCCAGTAACTTAGATCCGCCAACCGGAAACGCCACCGTACTCACGTTTTTGCTATTTCATGGCTGTTTATAGAAAATAAAAGTAGACTTTAAATTTAATGTACGATACTTGCTATGCGAGTGAAATCTAAATATAGTTTACGGACATCATCTTGTATCTAGTGTATTGTTAGAGGAGTAAGTAAGAACTCTGGTTCACCCGTTTCGGAGTTTATTTGCAAAATTTATTAATTTATAAGTATAGATATCTTAGGTCACACAAACCTAAATAAAATTCTAATTGCATCAAACTGTGAGCTTCTTCAGTCATAAGCTAATACAACCCAAGTATCCCTCTCCTTACAACTGAACATATTGGTCAGGATCCATGTTAGAGCTATATGTGGCGTATCTGAGCTAAAAAATAAAAATACGAGATTGAGTGTAGATGAACATGATATTTGTTACTTACGTTCAAATTAAAAATTTTCACTGATTTTGAACTTGAATAACTCCACGTTTCTATAATGAATTGACTTTAAACTGTGTCTGATATTTAAATGCGGAGTCGGTAAATAAATCGGTTATTGTTTTAAATTTCTAACATCTATGAAACGTGATTGATTTAAATTGTGTAATTTACAGGAAAGTTCTATCTTTATATAAAGTAATAAAATAAATAGAAAGATCTTTTTAATTTTAGTTAGTCTGAACTTACCAAAAATATGTCATATATGACTTTAACTGCTTGAATATGTGAGGTTCTTTTATATAATTACAAAATCACTTTAATTTGTTTTGCAGACAAAATGAATCCAGTACCCCAGCTAGGTGGTGCTGATAGAGGACCTGTTTCTCGGGTGGAACTTCGCATAGAGTGTAAAGCCCTAAAGAAAAAGGATGAGTTTTCCAAGTCCGATCCATGTGCAGCTCTGTACATGCTAAATAGAAAGGGGCAGAATTGGGAGGAAGTAAGTACATGTGTGTTGCATGTATTTTAAAAAAAAAATAGATGAGAAGTTATGAATCAGCTACTGCAGGTTAAGTATATAGTACACTGTCATAGAGAGAGAACAATAAAGGTTGGGGCTTGGCGAAAACGAAAAATCTAGGGAAAAAAATACATCAGAGAGTACACATTTAACTTAAGCTAATCTATTGTTCATGTTTGTAATATCCCTTTCATTGTTGAAGATATCCTTTAATATAATTGACAGATTAGTTGATTTTTGGCTCAGTTTTAGGGGTATTTGGGTTAGAATGTTCTTTAGGTCCGGACTGCTTTAGAACAAGTTTTGTACTTATGAAAGTTTTTTAAACAAAGATTATTTTAGTCAAGTTTAATCTTCATCTTAGAGCAGGCCTTTTGGGATTAAATTAACCCCCCCCCCCCCCCCCCCCACAAAAATAGATTCATTCTCCTGTTACATCACAAACAGTTTTATTGCAGCATCCACAAAAGAGAGAATAGCTAATTAAGTTGGTTAAAGCATTTTTGCAAACACAACTGCAGAGTGACATTTTTTTTTAATTACACCCTGGTTTGAATCCAGTTTAACAAGTAATTGTTTATATAATGGCATATAACATAAACATGATTCAATGAAATATTCAAACAGCTTACATCTTCTTCTTATTCTATAAACAGATTGGAAGAACAGAGTTAATAAAGAACTGTCACGACCCAAAATTTACACGGGCTTTCAGAGTGGACTACTTCTTTGAGGAAGTGCAGAAAGTGAAAGTAGAAGTGTATGATCTGGATAACGAAACAGCAACACTTGAGGATGATGATTTTTTGGGCAAAATTGAATGTAATTTAGGGGAGGTGAGTCACACAAGACTCGACCAGTTCAATCTATATTACTGGTAACAAAAATTCTTCAGTGTTGATTAACAGTGTTGATCCAATTTCAGTAAAACTTGGAACATAACCAATTACTTATACATATAATTCTTTTCAGATAGTTTCCAGGAATCCCTACTCAGGGCCTCTTTTGAAGAAGGATGGGAAACCCATGGGAGGATCCACAATTTCTGTATGAAACTTAAGATTTGTTCTCGCTTAACTTTAAAAATACAGAAGATGTCCACTATTCAATCATGTGCACCATTGTTGACTCTTTTCCCCTTGATGCCACAATTTAAGACACTGGTATTGGTAACTTGGTATTAAGATTTCAGTAGAAAGATCACAGCATGTAGGTTATACCCAAAAAATGTCACTCTTTAGCAGTACAACTTTGTGATGAGGAACTAATACTCTGTTCACACAGAGAGTGTAATTTGCAGTAAATTAATGCGAAGTAAAATAATGCCAATTAAACTAATGCGAATTAAATTGTGTTCACGACAGCTAATGCGAAGTAAACTAATGCGAATTAAAATTTTATTTCTACAGTAAGGATATTCAGCAAGGCTATGATGATGGGATTTTCAAATCACTTCACCTTATGCAGAGCAGATCCATTTGACATAATGTCATAGTGTCTGTACACATTTCATTGATTAACATAATTTTCCTCTGTTTTTCACTAAAAATAGCAGAAGTACCTATATCTGACCACCGACATGTGGCATGTAACTTAATTTTGCCACTACGCATGCGTAAAAATTCAATTCGAATTAGCTTCGCTTAGCTTTCACACATAGCTAATGTGAAGTAATTTAATGTGCAGTAAATTAATTCAAATTAAAATAATTCACATTATATTCCCCGTGTGAACACAGCAGTTCAAATTTAATTCGCAGTAACTCATGTTTAATTCAAGTTAAACTCTCCGTGTGAACAGGGCATAAGAATTTGTTACTGTCGGATTAGCTTACTAGTGACTTTTTGTTTGTAGATTAGATCAGAAGAGGTTAAGGAAGGAGGAGAGATGGTTCACATGAAGTTCAGTGCCACCAAACTGGACAACAAGGTTTTCTTTATCTTCTTTTTTTATCTTTTTTTTTCGTAAGATATCATTATGTTTGTTTTAATGGTCAGATGATGGTCTTCTATTACTATAATTTTTGAAAATTGGTCAGTGGGATAAATAGAGGGAATGGCTCATTTTTATCCCCAAATTTAGAAGTCTTTAGATGAGATGATTTAGACTAAAAGCAATGGCTATAGTTCAATTTTTATTGCCATTTTCTATGCTACGTGTGTTTCTTTCTTTCATGTTGGAAGAAGCAAAAGTCAGTGGCAACTATTTCCAGTATTTAAATGATGAAGTTTGGCATTATATTGTTAAATTACAATTACATGTATATCAGATTCAGATGTGGTTGAAAGATATTTTAGAAGGAATTGAAGTTATTGTCTTTGCTATCTTAATTTAAATTTTCTTGTTTATATGAAATACTCTTCCTATGTGTATGCATACCATATCAATAATATTTAAGCAAAATTATCACAGTATGAAATGGAGTTAAACAAAAAATATATGGAAATTATAACTTAGAATCTTGATAAGCCAGAAAAACAGTGCTCTCATTTTTACAGAACATTATGTCAGAATAAATTTTTGAAATTTGGACAGGATTTTTTGGGGAAGTCTGATCCTTATCTGGAAATCTCAAAGAAGGCATCTGGATCTTGGCAGGTTGTTCACAGGACAGAGGTATGGTCCTTTATTGTGAATTTCATAATTTAATGTAATAACAATCTTATTTTTTAGAGATTTATTAATAGTATAGTTATTGTAGACCTTCAGTAAAAATTAATTCTCTTAGCTTTATTTTCACTAATTAAATCATTTGGGTTTTGTATGTACATTTGGGTTTTGTATGTACGAGGGGTTATCAAAAAGTTCGTGGACTGACGCGATAAAATTAATAATATGTAGTCTTTGCTTACAAAATTTAAGCGGAACATAAAACAACAAAAGTTTAAGAAATGTTGAAAATTTTAGCTAGATACGTTGATAATTTGCCAAATTATTCTAAAATTAAAAAGACTTTATGTGACCACCCGGCGCTGTCGCCGTTTAGTGTCATGACGTCCGCTTAACGTCATTGTTTCTTAATGTCCGCTCTCTCTACCTCATGCAATTATCTTGATGAGATTACCTGGGGTTAAGTAAGGACTTAAACCCGTCTTATTTATATGAATTTACAATGTCATGAGCAGCTGTTTTCAATACATATAATATTGTAAATGGATCTTTATATGAGGAAGATCCTCACCTGATTATGCCAGAATACTTAGCTTGTTGGAGTTCAATTTCTACCACACATGATCAACGTCACTTTTCGACGTGACTGACTTTTGACACACTGACTACAAATCGACACTAACTGTGCATATTTCATCTCTCTGAATCTTTTTGGGCATTAAAAATAAGTACTCTGGATGCATTTTATTTTTCTGTAGCAAGTTTAAACATTCCTTAGGTCAATACCAGTTTTTCCAGGAGCGAAACTCTATAGAGTGTTTGAAAAAGAAACCCCTCCCCCTTTTTGACGTTATTTTCAAGCCCATAATTGTTTGGACACTCCATATAAAATTTACGATAAAATTTCATAGAAATTACAGAATGGGGTAAAAATTGCAAATTTTACTGAACAAATGTGTCGTACGTACCACATGCCTGAATTAACGAGATTTTTTGATGACAAATACTCATATCTAAAGAGTTTTTCTCAGTTACACTCAGGTAGAAAAAAACGTCATATTAGAGGTTGCGCCGCCTGGACATACCTTTGCTTACAAAAACACTAACAATTTATTAAAAAATAAAAATTATGATTTATGGTTTATTCTATAGATAGAAAAGATGATGCTAACTAAATGTGTAAAAATTCATTGATGTACCTAAAGCGGTTTTAATTTTATGACGCTAGTCCACGAACTTTTTGATAACCCCTCGTACATATGGGTTTTGTATGTACATATGATGATGCCAAAGAAGGGAAACGAATCTTCTTTTTATACGCCCATCTTTTGACAGGCTGTATTACAGTATACAGTTTTCACGTCAATCAGTCTGTTAACTCTGTCACAATCCGAGATCTAGCGTCATCAAATATTGTCAGTTAATGCATCGTGGTGAAAGGGGGAGGGTGGTATCTCTACTCAAAAGTAGGTCTTGATGACCTCATTTGTGTATTCTGTCTGTACATACATGTAGTCAAAATTGTGCCTGAAAATTATTGCACACAGTATTAATTAAACCAATTGAATAACTAAATCTTGTCAAGTGGTGCATCTTAGGAGGGAATTTGTTGCAACCGAAAAGAAGTGCTTGACTTAATTTTAGAAATTTTTAAAAAGCTTAAAGTCAAATCGTGCTCTGTTCATAATGACATATCTCACCGTGTGAGACCAAGAATCACCAAACCTTGTCTGGTGATACATCTACAAGCATGATGTATCATGACTGTCTTGTAATTTTTAATAATTTGTTTTGACAATGAGGTTTTTTTTTTGCTCCTGTGGCACAATTTATTTTCAACTTTTATCCATCTCAAGATGTGAAAAATAATGTTTTTACAGGTAATCCAATGCTTTGTGTTTCTAGGTGATCAAGAATACATTAAATCCTGTATGGCGGCCATTTACTCTTTCTGTCCATGCTATGTGTGGTGGAAACAAGTCAGAAGATATCAAGGTAACTCAACTTAGAGATAGTAGATCCTTGTGTAATAAAAATATGAATAATAATACATGTAATACTTCAGAGCAACCATTTTATAGGAGAAATGTACATTCAGAGTCTGCATTGGTCTGTTGAAGTTTTAGTGCCTGATTTAAGGCTGATTTAAACAGTTCAGCTATTAAACCTATTAAAAAGCAGATTTTTCACAATCTTTTATTGTTGAAATGTAGCTCTTTCAATTTTAAGTGCTATTTCAAGAAAGCATGATGAATAGGTCAGTTTAGAATTATTTCCCTTAATTGTTGAGATTTTCTAGAAATGGAAAAAAATATTAGTGCGATAATAAAGTGTGAGCTAGAACTAGATCTCTTTCATTTGAAACTAGCTTAAATTTATTCTATGTGTCTTTTTCAACTTAAAGCTGTTTGAAAGGTTTATGTAATTATGCATAATATTACATATATTCCCAACTCCATACCTTGTATTTTAAGAGAGCAATTAATTTGTATTTTATAAATGCATTGTTGTATGGTGGCATATATTTCTGCAACCACTTGTCAGATGATTAGGTTTTCTTGTCAGATATTTATGTTTTCTTGTCAGATATTTATGTCGACTTGTCAGATCTCTTTATGTCGACTTGTCAGATCTTTATGTCAAATTGTCAGATAATAATCATCATGACTAGGAACTTGGTATCTTGATATTAAAGTGTTATTTGCCACTAATTGACATTTAGCTTATCAACATTATATCTGACAAGTTGATAATAAGTCCAACAAGTTAACTTGATTATCAGACAAGTGCACATAATCATCTGAAGTTGACATGTTAGATGTTATGTCATTGTCACAGACCAGAAGTTCTGTGTCCATTTTATTTCCACAAAATCCATTGCTTGTGATGATGATGATATGTTGACCTCTCAGATTATGTTGTTGACATGTAAGATGTTACGTCAACCTGTGAGATAATTATCTCCACTTGTCAGATGTTTATGTCAGCTTGTCAGATAATAGTGATGACTCGCTAGAAAGTTATTAAGCTTGTCAGATCTTTACGTTGACTTCTCAGATCCTTATGTTGACTTGTGAGAAAAATGCATCATCAACTGGATGTAACGTGAATAAGTGACAAGTCAACATAAAAATCTGTTAAATTGACATAATCATCTGACAAGTCGAGACGACATAAACATCTGACAGGTCTAATAATCATCTGATGAGTAGTTGCAAAAATATGCCACCATAATGTTGTATACTGGTATACCTCTTAATTTCTACTGCTAAAAACTTGCATTTATCTGTCTTTTTGATTCTTACAGTTTGATTGCTATGATTACGACAGTGATGGGTCACATGATTTTATTGGAACATTCACAACTACATTGGCAGATATGGAGTCTAACACACAAGGAGGGAAGGAGGTTTGTATCAATTCTTTATTCCACTGGGAGTTATTTCCCTTTGTAGCTATCAAAGAGGAGAAGACATACCATATCTTATCTTCATTTGAGAGAGTAAGTTAAGTTTGTTGCTCAGAGTTTTGTTGATTTGAAGTAATAAAATGAAGTGTAGAAGTGGCTTTTAAAGATTGGCCATGGATATTGGTTAGATTTTTTCGCCTCCATCTGATTTTAGAGTAAACTATAACTACCCTCACTGCATCAGCATTTAAATCATTCTGATCTGCAACAATGTGAATATCTGTACAGGTGTATTACAACACAATTTTTGTCTCTTTCCAATTACTTCTCCATACTTTATGATAAAAACTTTTTTTATCATAGTTACAGGATGTTAACATAATAAAACCCATGATATTAAACAATCCTGGAGTTATTTTAAGAGTGAAAACTGTCAACTCATTGTGACAAAGAAGAATAATATAATAGAGATATACTGCCTGTACACATTACTCAATAGATCACCCACATTTTTAATTACTTATAAGAACTTCATCCAAGATATAAAATTTCACCTTTCAAAACTGAATAGTATTTATTCATAATATACGAGGGGTGATCAAAAAGTTTGCAACTATCTCTATATTTAGAAAACCACAGTTCAGATTGGAATAAAATTTGGAACAAATATAGTCATACATATGTTCTATAAATAGCAGATGTTATGTAATGTTTTGCTACATGTTTGTGACGTCACAATGTTAAATGACGTCACAATGTAGGTGCTTTGTGACAAAAAATAGTTGACTTGGTTGTACTTGAGCAACGAACGGCTGTAAAGTTTAACGTATATCTTGGAAATTCTTTTGCAGTAGCATATGATAATTTGTACAAGGTTTATGAAGACAAAAGACTTGCCAGAAGTTCAATCATTAATTGGATTGATTATTTTAGTGAGGGAAGGGGGATGGTTAAAAATGATGTTTGTTCTGTTGCCTAGTGAAAGCAAGCTGGGGAAGAGATCTGTCTTTAGTTGAGCAATTTGTTATGAATGATCGCCAAGTAATAGTTAGAAAAATAGTTGAATATCTTAAGAATAATATAATTTTTAAATCCCTAAAATATTGTTTATTTTAAACTTAAAACATATCAGATATGATAAAAAGAAGGTGCCTGTACTATATTCATATAATATATAAACGACGTTCCTAAGACAGAGAACTCGGGTTGTGATGGTTACTATGCTCATTCTGGGAAAGGACATCCTTATTCACTCATCCTATTTTCGAGATTCAGCCATTTCTGACAAATGAACATTTTTTGTGATGAAAAATAACTTGCAGGGTAAGAAATATAGGACTCAGAAGAATCTTTTAGCTTCTGTGAACAGAACACCACAGAGCATGTCACGTTACCGCCTGGATCACGTGATTTCGCGCATGGGCAGAAAGGTGGAAGATGTGCATTAAATTCAGAGAGGACTACTTCAAAAAATAATGAACACTCAAACCTAATTTTATTTCTTTTATCGAAGTAATTCAGTTAGTTCGCGAACTTTTGGATCACCCCTCATACATTTGTACTGTATATGTAACAGTTATTCAATAACAATAGCACCTGTATCTTGGCAATTTGTAACCCAAACTTGATACAGTGTTATAAATTTAATAAATATCATTGCTAAACAGATTCATAGTTGTTTATATTCCATAGCACTTTTTTTGCATTACAACTTAATTTAAAAACAACTAAAATAAGTCATTTAAATGTCTATAGCAGTCTAGTTGTCTATCCACCACATATTGGTTTCATGGCAATCATGTTCTCTGCACACGTGAGGGGTAGTTGTAGAACCCCTAGAATAGCCTCGCACACACCCTTCATTGGTTCTATGCACGCTGAGAATGGGAGCAGGAACACGTACAACCAGGCTATAAAGAAAGCAATAGGCCACGCCAAAAACCACAGGATTAGAAACCACAGAATGGCCCAGATCAGCCCGGGGCACAGGTCCCCTGCTCCTTTTCCCTCACCCTGACCCTCGCCCTGGCCCATTGAGAATGTTTGTCAGTTTGTTGTGTGATAATCTGAAAAGAAAAATCATTGTACATTTATAATTTTATGTGAAATTTATATACCTTAGAGTATTGAGAAAAATTTATCAATTAATACTTCGTGTTTTAGTTGTGTCTCTCAGAGTTGGGGGATTAAACTTTGAACTTACCGTAACTCCATTCACCCCTTTCTAACAGCTGTTTTATTGCTCATTAATAGCGTACATATCAAACTATTGATTTAATTGCATAGCAATATACACTGCACTTTTTAAGCAACAAGTCATCTATTTTTTTATATTTACTTTGAGGATGGGGATTCAAAATGGCATACTAAATACATGTACTTTTAAAAAAATTACATCGATAATATTTTTTGCACTTTTAATGCAGGTGTAGCTAGCAAGAAGTATTTACCATGTATCCAAAACAGACTGCAATATTCATCACATAATCCCATTGATTTAACATTTTTAGCAAACAACATTCTTAACTATAATAGTCAAGTATTGAAAGCATTGTTAACATTGAAAGTACTGAGTGATTTATAGAATGCATAGCCTAATGGTTTTTAAGGACTGTTTTATATATTTCCAAAGGCTTTATTCAGCAAATGTAAAGTTTACAGACAGTGCACTCTTTTACAAAAACTGCTATGGTTGAGCAGAGGGTACATATATGCCATAAAAATGGTGTGCAAATGATGGTTTATGTATGTATGATAACAACTTGTTTCTGGGGGTGGGGAGGTGTCCAATCAGAATATTGATACTGTGGATGATGGATTCCTATAAACTGGTTGTCATGAATGGTTGTGATGATTGTAAGAAACCTAGTGGTATCAAATTTTGCCAGTTGGCATATCAAGGTATTAATCATAAAGTTCTAATGATTTTATTGTCCAAGTGTTGACCAGGCTACTTTAAATGACCATGTTGTCTAGGAGTTTCAAAGAGAACCAACCGACTTTATCATATGGCTCCCACTCATTTCACAAGCCATATAAATAAAGTGGAGAACAACAGTTAAATTTTAATGCATGTTCAAACAGTGCATTTTGATTTGAAAGAGAAATGGGGTGGTAACTAGAATTGAATATTTTTTTTAAATGCGTAACAACAAATTTACAAAACACAATGAATTTATAATGGTTATATATTAAACATTCCTAATAGGACAGGGTTTTTTTTATCAATCAGGAGTAGAATTTCTAAAGCTTTGAATACCAACATTTTTTTTAATGATTTAACATGCTTAACCCCCCCCTCCCCCAATCTAAATTGGTGCAATATAGTAAAAGTTATTATATTATTTATCTTTGTTATTAAGTTTGCCATGAGACAATTCAGACTTAGCTACTTTCATTTACAAGTTTAAAAAATTCCTGTGCAATAGTTCATGAAAAAACCCCAAAAGGAATCTTTGTGATCTTTTAAGTTTGTTTTAGTGACTATTGTCTTTGGTGAGAAGTCTGTCAGGGGTTCATTGATTGTCCTGCCATTTACAAACTAGTACATTCACACTATCCGAAAATATAATCAGAGATTACTTCTGATAAAAGTCACTTCAGTGTTTGCCAGTTGAATTATACAGGCAAAAAAAGGTCATTGCTTTTCCGTACCCAGTAATTTTAAACTCTACTTACAATTAGTTGCAATTTCCAAACAGGAGAAAGTGAGTCATTAAACAGTATGCCGACAAATTCAGTATCTACATGTATTGCTGAATATATGATAAAGGGGAAATGAATGACAGCATCCTATAAGTACAGTAATGTTGTCCTGAAACCTGTAGGATATGCTCACAGCTGTTGATATGTATTGATTGAAAATAAATTATGATCCATGTTTTTTTTGTGAGAGTTAGTTGCAGCTTACTAAAAAACTATTGTTTGGACAAATGTTTACAGTTATCAGAGGTTTTAATGTCAATATGTAACACATATTGCTATGCATTGATCAATCAAGTGTTGATTATAATTCTAATGCTCTAATCTGAAAAGATGAAGCAATATGCATTAAAAGGAATTTGTTTTTAGATACTGACTAATGAAATTTACTGTTGAATTTTTTTTCTCAAAATTGTCTTATACACTGTACCGGGATATATTTTTCTTTAATTATCAACTCACCAAAATTGCATTAAGTGTAATGAAAAGTATTATAAATTTCTGTGTATTCCCAATTTATGTTTAAAAATCACATCAAATAGATTCAATATAATGTAAAAAATTCTTAAATTAATGACATAAAAAAGTACAGAGTGTGTTTATGCAATCATAATTACCTGAAAAATTCAAAAATGTTAATGATTGACAATAAATATTCTCTGCATTTGAGTCAATTAGTCAATTTTAATCACTTGATCATTTCTTACCTTAAAAGATATTTAAAACTATTTTACATTCCAACTTTACGATAGTAAGTCTATATAATCCTGTTACACACACAAAGTTATTGATGTTTACAGATCACTATGACGATGTCTATATCACACCACAGACTCCACCCAAACTCTGGCTAACACACAAACACGGCAAATATTACAAACACCAGTCAGTGACCAGAGCAAACAGAAATAGTTAGAGTGACCCCATTTATGTCTTTCACCTTAAAATGAAATGTGTCAACATTGATGAGTAAATATCCCTAGAAAATCAAATCGATGAATACTGAAGTGATTTTGTTGCTTCATTGATCAAGGAATTTTATTATTTTAATGCACTGTTCTGAATCATTTACCTTTACGTTAGAATTTCTTTGTTGAGTAGAAATATCTAGATTTAAATTTTTATGTCAGATGCACTTTTGAAAAGCACGTAAAGAACATGAGGGAATTGGGGATGAAAAATATTTTCTTTCATTATGAAGTCCATTGTACACCTCTGTACCCTTTAAAAAGGTACAAAGAGGCAATTTTTATAAAGTTAACAAATTCAGCTGAGAAAATGTGATAATATATATAAATAATTATTTGAAATATATTGGCTCAGAATCTGTTTACTTCAGTTGAGGACCTTTTAGATTTTGGCATTTTCAGCTGTTTAATTTGAGACCCTTTTCTCATATCCTTCTCAATAACACTTTTATCTTCACCAACATTTAACAGATAATTCATGTCTATATAAAAATCAACTTGTACCTAAATGGTACATGTATGTTGTGAAATTTAAAGAGGTTTTTATAAGCAGTAAATTTTACAATCTAGAAACTTTTTTAGACTGGTATTTCCTGTATATCGCGCATATCAGGCAGGCAGGCCAGTCTAGAAACTTTTTTAAATTTAAATGTTTAAAAGTTAAGCATCTTACCTTAAAATGTCAGTTTAACACTGATATGAAGCAGAGATGGTTGAAGTAGATAGTAAATATGTGCAGTCGCTGTTCCATGAAATGTAGCTAGAAGTTTTATTCTAATTTTATTCCCACTTTTGTACACTTATTTAAACACTGAGCTGAGTCAGCAGGGCTGAATTAGGTCAATAAACTTCCACAGATTTGTTTGCTCACCCCCTACTTATAGGGCAATGATATTCATTTCTCAATGAAGTTTATATGCTTTGTTTATACTTAATGTAGACAAACAATGATTAAGACTTTAATCTCACCTGTAGTATTAAAAACGCTCTTGGTTTCAGATCAAAAATATATCTGGACATAAATTTGAAGGTTAAAAACTAAATATTTTGCATACAAGTGGGTGTTGCTTTGTACAAGCTGAGAAAAGAGTGCTTTTTAAATGAATTTCGTCAGTTGCCTGTGAAATGTGTACTCTTGTAACTAAGGGAAATGAATAAGCATAAATATATATTGGATAAATGAATTTCAATGTTCAAATATTGATTTGTTAGCATTCTCGATACAGTTCATAGCAAGACAAATTTCATTTTCGTTGATAAAAGTAAAAGATCAATTAAAATCTCTCTTTAAGTTGATTGTTAAACAGAGAATATTGAATTCACCTTTCAATTATCATATTTGAAAGCTTTTAATACAATTGATTTTCCTTTGTGTATATTTTTCACCTTATCAGATATTTTTTAAGGTCACTGCAAACTGTTCATTGAAATTCATTACCTCAGATTTAATTACACGTTTTTTGTTTATAATTGTTTTTGCAGGCCAGTTACCCTTGTATTAATCCAAAGAAACAGTCCAAAAAGAAGTACCAGAACTCAGGAGTTATACACCTTACTGAACTTAAGGTAATTAGATCATTCCACCCATCAAAGTTTGCAAAATTGAAAGATCTATGATAATTCACCTATGTTTCTCTCTCTCGGATTTGTTGGTTTCAGTGTTTCTTCAATGAGGAGTGAATTTCTTTCATATTGATACCAGTCCTTGTCTTACAGTTGCAAAAATTTCTCCAATAATGTATTTATCTGGACATTTTCCATTGCAACTATTCAGTTATAAGTTGTGTTGTATGATGTTCCAGTACAAGATCCATTCCAAGTTTCATTTAGATTGGCTTTAATACTATGACTCTATTTGAATTACACTAGATTTCATTGAATTTTAGTTCACCTTAGCCAACTGTTTTGATGATCTTTCTGTCTTTGTTTCCTCTGTAAAGTTCACATTTACTTTTTCTCAAGAATTACAGTCAGTGTAATCCAAAATTGCCATAGACTCATTCCTGGTTGAAGGGAATTCAAGTTAGGTAACAATTTTCTAAGGGGAAATAAACAATAAATATGAAAGAATGGGATGAGGTCATACAACAATCTGTTTCCCAAGAACTACTGTTCTAGAAAACAAAGCTAAAGTGGAAGATTTGTAAGTAGTATGTACATGCAAGTCTGTTTAAAACAGACCTTCTTCTGTTAATGAACAACAAAGCAGAAAATAATTCAGATTGATATGCAAGTTGCTTAGGTATGATTTGTTCAAAGCATGACCCCAACGGTTTTGATGGGGCTAAATATAAGGTCAATATTTCATAAAGGATTTGAAAAATATGAAATATGTTGTTACAAAAAAGACTTTACTGGTAATAGCCAACTTAAATGCATCACATGCATGCCTAGGTTGTGTAAATTTAAGCTGCTCATTAATTGCAACATAGCCAGGGAGGAAGATAAAAAATATTGAATCAGGTGAGCAATGTGACCCATCAAGCATGGACTGTTGTTAGATTGGCTATTAGTGGGGGGCATCATAATCCTACAAAGATATCTTTATTTTTTAGATTTTCAAGAGACCATCATTCCTGGAATTTGTTTATGGGGGAATGCAGATAAACTTCACAGTAAGTTAGTATTGCACAAGTGATAACTGCCATATATGCAATATCCATTTCTATGTCATATTTTATCTTGTTTTGAATCAATAAATACATGTACTGTGACTGTCAAATTAGCTTGAGATGCCATGCAATATCTATTAAAAATAAGATTATATGTTGGTTGCATTTTTTTAGGTCACCTGAGTCACTCAGGTGACATATTGCTATCCGTTTTTGTCCGTCGGCGTGCGTCGTGCGATGTGCGTTAACATTTGAACATTTTTAGCTTCTTCTCTGAAACCGCTCCACCAATTTCAACCAAATTTGGCATATAGCATCTATGGGGGGGAACAAAAATTGTGAATTTCATGGTCCCTGCCCCCCCTGGGGCCTGAGGGGTGGGAGTAAAACCACCAAAATTAATGCAATCTTTAAAAATCTTCTTCTTTACTCCTGGACATCAAGCAGTCAAAGTGTTGGCATCATTGTAATAAGCATTGAGTCCTCTACCAAAATTATGAAATTCATGGCCCCAGGGTCAGAGGTTCTGGTGCTAGGGCGGGGCTAGATAGATCATATAGTGAAAGTGCATTATTTCTTTGAAAATCTTCTTCTCTGCTCCTGGGTATTAAATAAACTAACTAAGTATATAGTTATGATGAGTAAGAGTGCCTCTTCCAAAATTGTGAAATTCATGGCCCCAGGGTCAGGGATTCTGGTGTTAGGGTGGGGCTCTATTGATTATATAGTGAAAATGCATTAATTCTTTGAAAATCTTCTTCTCTGCTCCTGGGTATTAAATAAACTAACTAAGTATATAGTTATGATGAGTAAGAGTGCCTCTTCCAAAATTGTGAAATTCATGGCCCCAGGGGCAGGGGTTCTGGTGTTAGGATGGGTCTCTATAGATTATATTGTGAAAAAGCATTAATTCTTTGAAAATCTTCTTCTCTGCTCCTTGGTATTAAATTCAGTAACCAAGTACATAGTTATGATGAGCAAGAGTTCCTCTTCCAAAATTGTGAATTTCATGGTCCCAGGGGCAGGGGTTCTGGTGTTAGGGCGGGGCTCTATTGATTATATAGTGAAAATGCATTAATTCTTTGAAAATCTTCTTCTCTGCTCCTGGGTATTAAATAAACTAACTAAGTATATAGTTATGATGAGTAAGAGTGCCTCTTCCAAAATTGTGAAATTCATGGCCCCAGGGGCAGGGGTTCTGGTGTTAGGATGGGTCTCTATAGATTATATTGTGAAAAAGCATTAATTCTTTGAAAATCTTCTTCTCTGCTCCTTGGTATTAAATTCAGTAACCAAGTACATAGTTATGATGAGCAAGAGTTCCTCTTCCAAAATTGTGAATTTCATGGTCCCAGGGGCAGGGGTTCTGGTGTTAGGGCGGGGCTCTATTGATTATATAGTGAAAATGCATTAATTCATTGAAAATCTTTTTCTCTGCTCCTGGGTATTAGATAAACTAATTAAGTACATAGTTATCATGAGCAAGAGTGCCTCTTCAAAAATTATGAATTTCATGGCCCCTGGGTCAGGTGTGCTGGTGTTAGGGTGGGGCTCTATTGATTATATAGTGAAAATGCATTAATTCTTTGAAAATCTTCTTCTCTACTCCTGGGTATTATTGAAACACATTAAATACATAGTTATGATAATCAAGGATGCCTCTTCCGAAATTGAGAAATTCGTGGCCCCTGGATCAGGGGTTCTGGTGTTAGGGCGGGGCTCTATTGATAATAAAGTGAAAATGTTTTAATTCTTTAAAATCTTTTTCTCTGCACCTGGGTATTATTTAAACAAACTAACTACATTGTTATGATAAGCAAGGATGCCTCTTCCAAAATTGTGAAATTCATGGCCCTGGGGACGAGTTCTGGTGCTAGGGCGGGCTATATAGATCCTATAGTGAAGGTGAATTATTTCTTTGAAAATCTTCTTCTCTGCCCCTGAGTATTGTTTAAACAGACTAAGTACATTGTTATGGTACGCAAGGATGCCTCTTCCAAAATTGTGAATTTTATGACCCCAGCTTAAAGGGTTCTGGTGAGGGGGGAGGGGGGGGGGGGCTTCTATTGCTTATAAAGTGAAAAAGCAAAATTTCTTTGAAAATATTCTTTTCTGCTTCTGGTTAAAAAAGCAAAGAAGCTAAGTGTATAGTTATGATGAGCAGGAGTGCTTCTTTCAGAGTAGTGAATTTCATGACCCCTGGGTCAGATGTGCTGGTGTGAGGGTGGGGCTCTTGATAATATAGCGAAAATGCATTAATTCTATTAAATAATCCTGTTTGCTCCTTAGCGTTAAGCAGATAAACAAAGTGATTAGTTATGATGAGCAAACTTAAGGCCCCAGGGTCAGAAGCTCTGGTGTTTTGGTTGAGGGGGGGGGGGGGGGGGGGGGCTCTATTGATACATGTAATATAGTGAATCTGTAGTAAAAATGCATTATTTCTTTAAAAATCTTCTCTGCACCTGAGCATATCTGAGGCAAATAGAGTAAAATTTTTATAAGGAAGGGAATTTTTACCAGAATTTTGAACATCTGGACCATTTGGTCAAGTGTTCTGGTCCTGGCCAGGGCTCTATTAGTTTGTATTCTACTGAGAGGAGTTATTCCCCTTTGCCATTTACTTTTGATAATTTATCACTGTAAATAATGTACTTGAAAGGTAAATAGAATAAGAGAATTATGCAAGAACTTTTATTGTATAATACAAAAAGTACTTTCATTGTTTTAATGATCAGATAGACTTGTAAGTAGTAGATAAACAAGAGGCCCATGGGCCATATCGCTCACCTGAGCACATTGGCTAGGAAAAAAAGCAAAAATCAGTTCAGTATTGAAAAGTTTATGGGGGGGGGGGGGTGAATTTTAAACAACCTGATGATGCTTTCATATCAATATAACAAATGGCTTTGCAGTTCTTGAGCAGAAGATTTTTTCCCATATATTCATTTGATCCCCCATTGTGGCCCCACCCTACCCCCGGGGGCCTTCATTTGAACAAATTTCATTCTACACTACCCAAGGATGCCTCATATCAATTTGACTAATCATGGCTTTTCTTTTCTTGAGAAAAAGATTTTTTCCTAAAAATTCCTCTGAAAACTTTGATCACCCATTGTGGCCCCACCCTACCTCCGGGGGGTCATGATTTGAACAAACTTGAATCTACACTATCTGAGGATGCTTCCATAGAAATATGACCAATCATGGATTTGCTGATCTTGAGAAGAAGATTTTAAAAGATTTTTCTATAAACTCTTATGAAAAACTTTTTGTGACCCCATCCTATCCCGGGGGGGGGGGGTCATGACTTGAACTAACTTGAATCTACACTACCTGAGGATGCTTCCATAGAAATATGACTAATCATGGCTTTGCTATTCTTAAGAAGAAGATTTTTTTAAGATATTTTCCTATATATTTCTATGTAAAACTTTGATCCCCCATTGTGGCCCCACCCTACCCCCAGGGGACGTGATTTGATCAAAATTGAATCTACACTACCTGAGGATGCTTCCATATAAATATGACCAATCATGGCTTTGCTATTCTTAAGAAGAAGATTTTTAAAGATATTTTCCTATATATTTCTATGTAAAAATTTGATCCCCCATTGTGGCCCCACCCTACCCCCGGGGGACATGATTTAAACAAAATTGAATCTACACTACCTGAGGATGCTTCCATATAAATATGACCAATCATGGCTTTGCTATTCTTAAGAAGAAGATTTTTAAAGATATTTTCCTATATATTTCTATGTAAAACTTTGATCCCCCATTGTGGCCCCACCCTACCCTCGGGGGTCATGATTTGAACAAACTTGAATCTACACTACCTGAGGATGCTTCCATATAAATATGACCAATCATGGCTTTGCTATTCTTAAGAAGAAGATTTTTAAAGATATTTTCCTATATATTTCTATGTAAAACTTTGATCCCCCATTGTGGCCCCACCCTACCCTCGGGGGTCATGATTTGAACAAACTTGAATCTACACTACCTGAGGATGTTTCCACATAAGTTTCATCTTTCCTGGCCCAGTGGTTCTTGAGAAGAAGATTTTTAAATGATGCCATTAATTTTTCACGAATTCCTAATTATCTCCCCTTGAAAGAGGGCGTGGCCCTTCATTTGAACAAACTTGAATCCCCTTCACCCAAAGATACTTTGTGGCAAGTTTGGTTGAATTTGGCCCAGTGGTTCTTGAGAAGAAGTCAAAAATGTGAAAAGTTTACAGACAGACAGACAGACGGACAGACAGACAGACAGACAGACAGACGGACGCCGGACAAAATGTGATCAGAAAAGCTCACTTGAGCCTTCGGCTCAGGTGAGCTAATAAAAATGAGACAAAAATAACTTGTCTTTTTAAATATTCATCAAAGACCAAGAGAGGCCAATGTAAGAGATTTCAACAAGGGATTAAAATAGTACAGAAGCATTGATAATTTGTTAATATACTGTATGGTGATAGTGATAAATGGGGAACAGATTAGAACCTAATTTATGAACTGTTATTGAATATTAAGACCAATTATTTTGTTGATCATGATCACCCATTTTTTTTTCTTTCGGGCAACAAAGCTTCACCTTTCAGTTCATTTTATACTCTATGCATAATGCAAATTATTGTATCATACTCAGGTGACCGTTAAGGCCCTTGGGCCTCTTGTTTTAAAAACCTGACGTGTCCATTTTAACATACCATTTAATACATTTACCTTGTTTTATTGCTTTTGACCAATTTTTTCAGGTGGGAATTGATTTCACTGGATCAAATGGAAACCCAAGTAGCCCTAATTCTTTACATTATATTAATCCCTACCAACCTAATGAATACATGCAAGCTATACAGGCCGTGGGCAATGTCTGCCAGGATTATGATACGTAAGACAGACCTATCTACATTTCTGAATTATTTTATCATCTGTTTTAGCTCTTTATACATTTATCAGACTACAAACTAAAGAAAATAACATCAACCCTCTGTTTACGTTCAAGATTTTCCACAAGAATTCTAATGTATAATTAAAATGTACACAATTTCAGCAACTTGTACAGGGCAAAATTTGACAGCAATGACCTATTTACTAGAAAAATTTTTCAAGGAATAATAATAAAAATTTTCCCAGTGAGAGTTTTTAGTTAGGTTTATGAAAAGAACCATGAAATTTTATACTGTTTGCTTGGATGAATTTTCAGCCCTTAATTTTCCTGTAAAAATTCTCGTGTGTGAGGTACAAACTTCTTATATATTAATATATCTTTTTAAAAATCTTTTTCATGATAAGAAAAGACTTGTCATTTTTTTAGGGATAAATTGTTTCCTGCCCTAGGATTTGGTGCTAAACTTCCTGATGGAACTGTTTCCATGGAGTTTGCCATCAATTTCAACCCCAGCAACCCATACTGTGCAGGTAAGTCAACTTGAAGAAAGTGTAGAATTATTGTTGTTATTGTGATAATTTACCTCTCACAAGTTCAAGGTTTTGTGTGAGGTATGTAATCGCTAAGCCTTGACATTGTGAAGGTGCATGGGAAAGAAGTAACTATAAATAAACTTTACCCATCTCCCAGTTATCAATAATGTGCATTTACTTATTTAATTTTCCAATGAAAAATTAAATATAAACTTGAACAAGTCATGGAACCTATAAACGTACTTGTATAGAATTGACAATTTTATTTCTTGTAGGGATTGGTGGTGTCCTTGAAGCCTACAAAGCATGCATACAGAGGGTGGCCCTCTATGGACCCACTAATGTAGCCCCCATCATATACCATGTGGCCAGGTTTGCTGAGCAGGCACAGAGGGAGGAAGGCACAAAAGGGGCACATGTTGGTTTACATATTATACAAATATTTATTTCAAAGGGAGCAAATGTAATCTGTATGAAGATAATAATATACTTGCTTGAATTGATATGCTTTTTGCAACAGCCTTTTGCTACTCATTTGTCATTAATATAATTATGTTTATTCATGTATAATCATATATTTGTCCTTCATTTTTGTGTGACATTAAATCTCATTCATCTGTATGTCCACCTATTTAGCTGTCTGTTTGTCTCTCTAGCTTTGTGTCTGCCTGTCTGTTGCAAAAAACTTTGACCTTGGTCATAACTTTTGAATGAGTAAAGATAAGGCTTTCCTATTGAACATGCATTATCTTTGACAAGTCCTTTCTGAATGTTGACCTCGTGACCCTTGAAGTTAAACTTTCTTTTCAAATATTTGAACTTTGGTCGCAGCTTTTGCACCTTAAGAGACAGAGCTTTCATGTGAACATGTATTTTACATATGAATTATCTGTGACAAGACTGTTCCAAATGTTTATAATTTTTGACCTCATAACCTTGACCTTGAAGTTTGACATACTTTTCAACAATATTAACCATGCATAGCAGTAGCTTTTGCAGCTGAAAAGACAGGCTTTCATACTTTACAAGTGCATTACCTGTGACAAGACCTTTCCAAATGTACTATGATTTTTGACCTTGAAGTTTGATCTACTTTTCAAAAACATTAACCTTGGCTGAAACTTTTGCACAGATGAGAAAGGGCTTTCCTATGCCATAGATCATTTCACCCCAGCTAACAAGGCTCTGAAAGTTTATCGTGTGATATAATGTTTATGGTTAAGGGTGTGCTAAACTGTGATTCCATCAATGTAAATTTACAATTTTCTGAATTACTTCTGACCAGATTATACATACTCATTTCTGGCATATTTTATCCTACTCCTGTTCACAGATGATATATACTCTTTCATGGCCTCCTATTAACCAATGATACGTAACCCTTTCAGGCCTATTTTATCCTACTGTTAACAGATGATACATATTCCTTTCAGGCCTGTTTTATCCTACTCTTGTTAACAGATGATTCATACTCCTTTCAGGTCTATTTTATCCTCTTCCTGTTAAGAGGTACATACTCCTTTCAGACCTATTTTATCCTACTCCTGTTAACAGATGATACATACTCCTTTCAGCCCTATTTTATCCTACTCCTGTTAACAGATGATAATACTCCTTTCAGGCCTATTTTATCCTACTCCTGTTAACAGATGGTATAATCACTGATATGGACAAGACTAGAGATGCCATTGTTTATGCCTCAGGCCTGCCTATGTCCCTCATCATTGTGGGGGTAGGGGATGCAGACTTTACTGATATGAACTTTCTAGATGGGGATGATGGAGTTCTAAAGGGGGCCAATGGCAAACCAGCCTTGAGGGATATCGTTCAGTTTGTGCCTTTCAGAGACTTCAGGATGGTATGTAAATCAATTCTCTTTTTGTTCCCCAAAAACTGAGAAACATATGATAAATCAAATTTCATGTTACGTTTATTTTGCTGGACAATATCGCTGCATTTTTTAACAACAATTGTGAGAATTCTCCACACAGTAATATTAAGTTGCTTCTTTAATTGCCAAACACTTGCAAGATAATCTTGCATATTGAGTGTGCAAGTAAATATCTTCTGGATTAATTGAAATTTATCGTAGTAGCAAATGTATCGTATGTGTAAATAAAAAGACAAAATGCATGTATTAAGCTTTGAAATGACATTTTGATAAAACATAGATTAAATTTTAATAGGGTTGTTTGAATGAGAATGAACAAAAATAAATTTCAGCATTCCCATGAAAAAATATTTTTCAATGATTTCAGAAGAACCTTGAGGTTAGTAGAGATTGAATTTTCCTTGCAGAGACACTAATCTGTCCTGCACAGTGATTGTGGCTTTGAGCTTAATCATACAGTTAGCAATGTGAATAAATTCTATAACACATTTTGTAAAATGCACAAGTAGTACTTCTACAGTTTTCTCTTTGAGTTTAAGAATTATTTTAGCAATGCCTGCTCTTTGTAAGATTGTACCTTGACAACACTAGAGCTAGAATTAGGATTATTCATTAGTTAGTTTATATATAAAGATCTAGTTATTTCAATTAGTCAGAACGCTCCAAAAGAGTGTGACAAGGGAAAGAACTCTTATAAGCCCCCCTCACAGTAAATGTTCAGAAGTATTTAGTTTGTTACTAAAGGGGTAAAACATATAAACAAAAATATACCTTTTCAAAGAATTAATAGACTTGATTGAATGAAGAAGTCATTACATATTTATCTGCTTCAAAGCACAAATAATATTTCTAATCTGGATTTATTTTGATTATGGAGAATAAAATTGAAGTGATGATCAAAACTACCGGTAATAAGGTTTCATTGTACATTGTACATGTATTTCAAGTTTTACGTGTTTTTGATATTAATGAGGCATTTTCCCATTTTGCCACTGCAGCATTAAGGATCCTTAACCCTTGTCTCCATCACATGAGTTTCTTGCATTTCTGAAGAGTATCAGCAAAGGGATTAATTTTAAAATGTACATTGAGATACAAATTACATAAAATCTTAATACATGTAATTGCACTGTTTCTTTGGATCTGTAAGTTTCAGTTGTGTTAAATATACAGGAGATTTTTTTTCATAATATCATAAAGCTAATTAGGATTACAATGTCTTCCTATTTTTCAAAAGGAGGAATTGATCAAAATGTTTGTAGAAAGCATTGGAGATCGATCCACAATTTCCTAACCACAGACAACTTTAAAAAACCTTCCAAAACACCCCCACCTTTTCACATTTTTTCTGAATACATGTATTTTTCAAGATCTTAAATGATGTTATGTTAATTTTCAGTCTGCTAGTGCTGAGTTGGCACGCAATGTTTTGGCAGAGGTTCCACAGCAAGTGGTGCAGTACTATGAAATGAGGAAGATTCCTCCCAAACCAAGACCAGCCCAAACACAGACTTAAAAATAACAACGTCTGCAGGATCTAAATGAGACATAATGAGTGCTTATATAAAACCAGCACATCACTTGTGTAATATTTTAATGGTGCTAACGTGGTGTGGCTCTGTAAGTTATTAATGAATTTAATTGCATAAGTTAAATTTTCTCTTAAAGGTTTTTAGTAATACAATTTAGATACATTACATTTAGGTATGTAATTTTGTTTGTCAGGGTGCCCAATTTATGCATTATTTGTAAACAGGGATGCCTTTTTTTTTTAAATCTGCATTTCTCTGTAAGCATAATAAATAAATATGGTCTGTTCGATGCTTTGTAAATTGAAATCTTTTTGTTGAAAACTTTTTCAAATGACATGTACATTTCAGTGTTCCTCAGAAAAAAGATCTAGTGTAGATATATGTATTGGTATGTGTCAATTATTATAACCTTTTTTTTAGTGTGTAAATTAATATTTATTAGTTTATTAGTCTTGGTGCCTGTGTGTGTGTGTAAGAGAGAGAGAGAAGGGGGGGGGGTCTGAATTTGTACCTCATTTTCAAATTTAAGATTTCCTGCATTTTGAGGCTTCTTATTTCTCTCTTTTCTATTCAATACTTTTTATTATAAGTCTGTATTTACATATAACTGCTGTTGCAAATTGTATTTACATAAAAATTAAATATAATGAAAGGTAATGTAGTTTTGTTTCTTTTTATTTGTGAACAAGATTTTAACAAATATTAATTCCTACAACGTACTAGTACATTAAACAGAGTGCAGTTTTTAACAAATATTCCTAAAATGTACATGAAACAAAGTGCAGAATAATTAAACACATATTATACATGTTGATATGAAATTCAAGTAATAATCCCTGCAATGGCACTCAAAATCAACAAAGAATGACAGTCACATAAATAAAATCAAGTGAACAATTTAGCATAGATTTGATTTGGTGCACTTCTTATTTATGTATATATGTGCAAGACATGTAGCGTTGTACTTGATTTAGCAGAAGTTTCTTTCCGCGAAAGGCGCTAAAAATAATACCGGTACACAGCTAAATGTAATATGTTTACAGTATATTTGCTATAAGGAGAACAGATCTGCAGCTATGGACTTATATTTAGTACCTGAAGTGTTGCATGCAGATGCTGTTTAACATAAAAACTTAAGTACATATTATAAAATACCAGTCTTGAAGATTATGAAAACTATTAACTTTAGTCTTTATGACTATAATGATAAATCTCATCTAAAATTTAATTAAATTCAATTATTTAATTGCCATCCAATCTCAAAGCCAATCTTTGGTATACTAGTATTTTCAAATTCACTGGGTATTATTTGGAATCCAGCTAGGAAAAAAAAACATAACCTTACTGAATGTAATAATAAATATGATATTCAAATTATGTGGAAATATTCTGGGGCCCGTTTTACAAAAGAACTTATGACTAAGACCAAATATATCAGTTGATTGTATAGTTTTTCAAAATAAATTATTCTATTTAAAATTGATAGCATAAATGTACCTTTCTTAATTCTTTTTAAAACTATTAAAACAAAATCCAAATTAATGTTCCATAGAGAGTAGTAAGTGGAATTATATGTTGGTCTTAGTCGCAAGTTCTTTTGTAAAACTGGACCCTGAATTACATTTATACATGCATATGAAACACGATGCTGATAAAATGTCTGCATAGTGTACAAAGATTTCATATTTAAAAGTACTGTAAGGCACAAAACAATAAAAACAAATTCTCAAGTTCTTATAATTTAGATATAGTAAAACCTTATTATCACAAACTCGATGGGACTGACTGAGTCTAGGCCGACAAAAAACTCTGAAGATTCAAGAATAAATGATAAGTGGTTGGCACTTCCAAATTACTTTGACATACCCATGGTATTTATTTGAGATATTGGTGTTCAAGAAACCGAAGTTTAACTGTATATACAACAAATTACAACAAAACTTAAAGCCTGAAACATCCTGCATTTTACTGATGGTCAATTATATCTCTATATTTCTTAGGTATGTTACATAATTAAGATTATTGAATCCTTAAGGATTACTTACATTTTGTGTGTATAGATAATCTTTCTTTTAAGACTCTATGCAGAAGAGTAATCTTTAACCTCCTTGGTCAAAGGAAATGAATCAATATTACAAAATATGTACCGGTAAGTCTGCAAACTGTGGTAAGCTAAGACCTCAACTTAACTGATAAACAATGGCTAATAAAAACAGTACGTATCCAGTATAGCACAATGTCTGGAGACAGCCATAAATCCATGATTTAGGAACACATCAAAAGCACACACACTTAAATACATTCAATTTTAAAATCTTGAGATCAAGAAAAAAAAAATGAAAGAATGTTTGTTCAGACAGCATGTAAAGTAATGAATGTAATTTCCTGAGTTGTCATGATGCGAACTGGAAAGCCCCAGTATACTGTTCCCATGGAAACATAAACATGGCTGTTGTCTCCATAGTGATATAATCCAGCATAGAATGGATTAAAGAGGTAGGCTCCAAAAACCACCGGAGGAAACTGCCCACCATGTGTGTGACCTACAAAAAGTTGTTAAATATATGTATTGTTATATGATTACTTTTATATGCAATGTTATGTATGATTAATACTTTTTTTTTAAATCTATTGGACAAATGGATAGCAGATTGGAATAAATCATTTAAACCAGGATATACTATCAGTTTGAAATTGCTTCTGCTTTGACATTATGGGTCTATAGCAGCAATTAAAGATATGAATTCACTGGATGTCCAACTAGAAATAAGAATACAGCTTGTTTCAAGTTGGATAACTGCATGGGAAGCTTAAATTTCAATTTGAAATTCAATGAAAAAAAGATATCACTGTGTCAGAGAGATGAAATTTTTTTAAAGTTTCAAGAAAAAACAGTTCCGTCTGCTGTTTTAGTGCATTAATGAATTTCTTTTCTCCAAGCATTTAATTTATTGTACCTGAGAGGACTAGGTCTATATGGTGATCAGACTGAAGTGCCATTTTAGCGGCTTTAGGTTGATGTGCCAAGAGGATGATGGGTTGCCCTGGATTACATCCCTTTACAGCTTTGTCCAGTTTGAATCCATGGTGATCATACCTTAATTTTGCAAATTAATTTATTAACTGATTTATCTATATTCCTGTTTACAAAAATTACTATAGGCCTAGAGTATAAATATTTTGAAATTATCTGTGGTAAACTTTCAGTATTCTTATTCAAATGTTGCTGGTATAAAAGATTCACTTAATAAAATAAGTGTGTACCAATAGATAAATGTTTTATTACCTGTATTATAATTTTATTTTTTTTTTTACTATTAAAATAATTATGAGTTTTTGAGTTTTATACATTATCCTGTCTGCCTCAATGTCATCGGTTCCAGCCATACACATCTGCTCCTTTGGATCCACTCCTGGGGGGATCTGTCTATTACTGTTGTGGAGGACCTTGATCCCTAGAGAATCCAGGTGGGCTAACCAGTTATTGGCATCCATGGTATAGTACTCATGATTCCCTGAAATCAACAAGTATAGAAAAATACACTGCTAAACTTGTAACAAGGGTGGATCCAGTGAAGAGTCAAGATTTTGAGTGCAAATTGATTTAAAATTACTAATTCGCCTACAACGAAGCTTCATAAGACTTCTCTCCATTCTGAGTTGGATATTTTTCCCCTCCCCTTACTGGTAACTTGGTACCATTTACTAGGTACACATAATGTTCCAGCCATACACGTCCCTACTGTGTTGCACTTTGTCCAATATTTGGGGATAGCTTTGCTGATACAAATTTCTTGAAAAAAAAAATTGTGGACTTTTTGACCAAAAGTTAGGAGAGATATTGATGGGATGGATTTTTATTACACCCAATCTAATTAGAATTATATCTTCAGCTTTTAATACTAAAATTAGTGTTCTGAATCCACTATTGTTCATTTGAGAAGTAGTAGGGGATTCGGAACACTATAGGTTGATTGAGATCTGTTGGGTTTATACCGATATGTGTCCCAATAATTACGGTACTAAAAACTCATATTTTGAACTCTGTTTAGAAAACAAGTAAAAAACATCACCAAAAACAGATAGATGTATCAGGTTACTAACAATTTTCTGTACCAAATATTGTTTCCAGCCCCACATTAATTGTTACTAGCCCTACATGGAATTCAATATTTCCTCTCTCTCTCTCTCATTCGCAGGAATGTGTTATGTTTGAGCTACAATAAAAATTTACTCTCATAATGGAAAATCTGCTACCTGTCACATAATTTATCCCGTATCTTGATTTGATATTGGTAAGGCTTTTAGAAGACTCTCTCAACTCTTCCACTGGACCATCAACCAGATCACCAACAATAACCACAGTATCTGCAGAGAGAAAATAATATTGACACAGAGTTGTCATAATTGGGAAATCTTCATAGTCTTTTTTAAGAATCTTTGATAATCTGCATTCATAATTCTATTTTTGCATCATTCTATTTTTGCGAGAGCAAATTTCAATAATATAGTATTATATAACACCTTAACTCTAACCATTCAAAAACATTTACCTGTATTTAGACCGTTTACCATGGAAACGATTCTGTCCAATTTGCTCTTTCCTACTGTTACTCCAAGATGTATATCAGACAACAATGTTATTGTAAAGCCTTCCAGTTTCTGAGGTAGATTTCTGATTGGAATTCTTACATTTTTTATCACAGGTGGCTTTTGCGAGTTTGTGAAACCATACCCAGTTAGAAAGAATGTCAGAATAAATGCCACAAAGTATATCTTCTTATTGTGAAATGCTTTGCCTTTCAAAACTTTGCATGATAATTCAAGCAATTTAAAGAGAATGATGAGGAACACAAATTGAAATTGTACAGCTAGACATAAATAGCAAACAATAGAGAATACAACTGGTTCCGTTCTCACAAACAATACATTACACAAGTAACTTGAATGGACTAGCAGAGAATATAGAACTAGAAATGTTCTCCATATCTTAGACATAAAACTCCTTCGTGGTGACGGAGAAGCATCGAAAAAGGTAGCCAACGATCGCCACACCATCCAATCTGCAATTAGCAATGCTATTTGCATGAAAAACACAAACTGGGCTCTGAGAATACGCCCCCTTGTTTGAAAATCCAAAGACAGGACCCATGTTTCTGCTAAGATAATGCTGATAACCACAAAGATTCCTCCTAAAATGTAGGAAAACTTTGATCGGATTGACTCCATGAATGATGAAGGCAATATTATTCCTCGGTCAATGTTCAATAGCGTTATATAACTATAATCCTTAAACAGATTCAGTGTATCTGAACAGACCACATTGTAATAATACGATTAAAATAAACTACATTTAGGCTAACCATCAGAATTTTGTTGAACAATCTTTGATTAAGGTATCATTTAATACCGGTCAACGAGGTTAAAACGAAAATATAAAATTAATGGTGTAAGCGACCTTTGAGTATTTTAGATAAGTTTTACCTAAACATTTCGTACCTAGGTTCTTCAACCAAAGTTACACAATCGGCAATGAAAGTAATCGAAGTAAATTTTAAAAAAAAAATTATGAGCAGCCAGTTTTTGTCTGCTTGAGATATAAAGATACTAGACTTCTAGACTTAAAATTAAAACCAGCTGTATATGAAAGAAGATTAAACGCATTGGATGTGTTTCGCAGAGTTCGTAGCAGTAGCAGAAGTGAGTTATGATCGAGATCTCATACATGAAATTTTAAATTACTCAGCTGAGTAATTTTTAATTAAATCACTGGCGGATTTAGAGGGGGCAGGAGGCCCGGACCCCCCTTTTTGGTGTCCAAAAATATATACAAGATTTAATAAATCACTTTGTGTGTGTGTGTGTGTGGCCCCTGGGCCCCCACCCTGGTCCCCTAATTCGTCGCCCCCCCCTTTCAAGAATCCTAGATCCGCCACTGGAAATTGCCATTTATGCATGTGATTATATGGCAAGCAATGCTCTAGATACTGTAGTGTTTTATTGCGCTTTCTCTTTTTTTGCTATATGGAGGGAATGGGGAGGATAGGGAGAATGAACAATTAAACTTTTGAAATCCTCACGCCTGGGTTGAGAAAAATAAATGAATTAAGTCTTAGCTCCAAGGAATTGGTTGAGAATTACCTTGTGCACCAGTTTACTATAAAGATATAACTTTTTATGGAAAACTATAGTTTACATGCACAAATCTCAAATGATAAACGGGTCAAATGATCTCTTTTGGAGAACAGTAGTCCAAGTCCTACAGAAAAAAATAAAAAATCTGGAAATAATGACATCAGAAAGCTAGTATATTACAAAATCTTTTCTCGAAATCTAGAAATACATGTAATATTATTTTCTCGCAATAACGTGATGATTTTCTCGTAATTATAGTGATTACTGCATGGGGCGTGATTTTTTAAATTCGTAAAAAGCACAGAAAATTTCAAGTTGATTTATAATTATTTCAATGTCCAAACTGTTAGAATTTGTAAATCTTTACGCTGCGTTGAAGGTTTCTTTTATGCAATTTGACCAATAAACTTAATATTCTTTTTCTCAAATTAGTACTCTTTTTCGGTAATATTTTTGTCAAGACGTCCGTTAAGACGGGTCTAGCTGATTTAGAAAAATAAGTTTGGTACATTTAGAAACGTTTCAGACACAGATCATTGAGCAAGGCCTACCAAAGAGGTGAAAATGACAAACCTGAATAACTCCTCCGCGGAACCTAGCTGTTAAAACACCTCGGTTTTTAGGGTGGGGGTTAATAACAGAAGCAAGACAAGCTCAGTTGGTTTGTGCTCTTTGCTCAGTGAATACTGTTATTTTTTTTTTAAACCATGACTCGAATCCCGTTTGAACATGAACAAGCTAATACATTTTTATGATCTCAATCATAGGCCAAGAATTCAATGGTTATTGGCACCAAACAAACATGGTCAATATAGATCTCAGATTATTGTGTCTCCAAAATGTGTCATTTAACTTAAAATCAATTTATGAAGCAGTCACGTGGGCTGACTTTTTACAACTATAGTGTGCAACAGAGAAGCATCAGTAACTTTTAAAAGTTTCCCAGTGTGATATTGGTGGACAGCTTGGTCATAGAGAGTGCCTATACAGGTCATAATTTTGAGTAAGAAAAGAAAAGACACGTGATCATACCCATTAGATTTTTAGCATACCTTAATCATTTCCAGGTTTGGAAGCGCCGAATTAATTACAGAAATCTTTGGTCATTTGAAGATCTAATTCTTTCAATTATTGCATAATAATTAATTGATGGCAAATGACAGGGACGTAGCATGACGCTTCGAAGTGGGGTCAGAAAAATACAGCTTAAACGGGGTGAGAGAGAGATAATATGAGTAGCCAAAAAGTTCCTCGAAAAAAAAGAAAAAAAATATTTCGTGGGCGGTTATTTTCGACGAGTATCAAAAAGAAGGCCGGGGTCGATTTTTTGGAAATACATATCTCAAATACATACATATAACTTCATGTATGTGTGTATTTTATTGTTGAATACTCAGTTAAAATGAGAACAAATGTTTTCTTTCTTTAAAGAAAAACGACATATGTGTAAAAAATGAATTGGGTAATTCTTTAGAGGTGATTATTGAATCTATTCTCATATCTTATTACACTGTATAACTTCTATTTCCTTTGCTCATTGATAGAAAGAAACGTTTCATATACAGTGTTCCAACATTATTGTTTCACGTTCAATTCAATGTGTACTTTTTGTGTATCTATCGATGTCGACCAACAAAAACATTTTGGGCTTTTATCCCCTCCCCCTAACTATTTGAATTTAGTTTTTGGTCGTAGATCTTTTGGATCTCGCAAATTAATCATACTCTATGCTTCCCACTGTTTGGAGCGTATAACGGAAGTGGATAGATATGACGACGTCATATAGATGGAATCTCAAGAAACGTCACAGTGCACAATCACGTTACGTCATAATAACGCTCGCTGCATAGTTTCATGTGTACAATTTAAAATGGATCGCTTTAATATTGTAAGACATCCTAACACACTCTGGATTCAATTTGAATGTGAATACATTGTTCCGAATGAAGGCTTTGTTTTGGCAGTTTGTGGCTCTATCCCCGAACTTGGGAACTGGAATGCCAGCGCTGCACTCATTGCAGGTAAATCTCAAATTGCAAGACATTAAGAGGCAGTCCACCGAAAAACCAGGCAGTATTGTATTAATAGGCGGCACATCGAATGTGAGGAATATTTGATATTTTATTAAAAACAATATCAATGTAGCCCAAAAGGAATAATGTAATTGAAGATTTGTTTGATAATTGCTTATTTAGTAAAATATCCTTGTGTTTTGTGTTTTTGAATGCCCTATATAAACCATTGAATGTAGGTCAGAAACAAAGAACTGTAATTTCTAATACATTTTTAACAGGACTATAATTCACATTTAACTAAATCTTGAAATATTTCAAATTTTTGTTTAAAAAATAAAATCGGTGGGAAAAACACTTTTGATAGTAGTTTTCCGGCAAAATAAAAGGACGTTTTTATGAAATTTTGCGATGCAAGAGTTATCTCCCGTGGCATCGGTAAATCTGCTCAACACCTTTTTATCGGAATCCTGGTGAAATATTTAGAATCGATACACTAAAGAAAATAATTAAACAAAAAACTAAATAATTTATTTTCAAAATATATTTCATTTTCGCCTCCAGACGTAATATTTAGATTAAAATTGGCTCTATTATTCAGGTTGAATCCACGTTTCCATTGATGTATCAGTGACGTCATATACCTGACTAATATTGCGTCACAATGAAATAGTTACAAGTTTCTAGAGAAGTTTGTAAATTCTTTGCGTAAAAGATTTAAAAAAAAAATGATTTCTCTTTTTCTGTTTAATTACTCTTCAGAGTGCATTATTCTAAATGTTAAATAATATTTTAATATCCAAATGTATTTTATACACGGGCGGCGTCTCAGCTAGATGACGTTTTGATAAGTAATTTTATACATGTCTGAGAACTAATTTTTTTTAACTGATTTACTAGGATATGCGTAAAAATAATTAATGAAGTGTTTATCATGAACATTTCTTATAAAATTGGGAATCAATGATGAATGTTTTAGATTTACGCAATACTTAATTCAACGAAGTTGAAATGTTTACTTCATGATATTTGTAAAAACTTAAATATATTTATCTATGCAGTCAAATCAAAATAAACAATCCGAAGTACGATTAAAAATGAAAAAAAAAAACCTGAAAAATAAGTTATAAAAATATATATATTGAGTTAAACTACTGCTGAACTCCCCACTATAATTTGGCACTAAAACGGAAGATGGTTTAGTGAAACATTTCGGGTTTTTTTTTTTATTTTACTTATTTATTTTTTTAATTTGGCGATTGAAACAATCACACACTCACATTTAATATGGAGTTTAAACATGTGACTATGTTGGCCAATTCTAAAATGTTTTCACGTTCATGAAACCAATTTTTAAAAATAATGACGTCATGACCCCCCCCCCCCCTGCTTTTTGCTTGCGATTTATCGGCTCTTGAATAATGATACTATATATGAAAGAACTTATTTTCTTATTTATATAAAATCAAATTATGTAAAAGAGGAAAAGGCTTTACAGATGACAGGTAAGAAAAAAATTGGATAAAGTCGAGACTGTACACATAAAAATATTTCCTGTATTTAGGCAAGTTTAATTTCGCCACTGATAGAATTTACTCTTTAATTCCTGAGGAAATAAAAAATAAATTTTACTTGGAAATAAGATAAATAATAAAGCTAGAAAGCTGTCTGCTCTCATTTGTTGCATAATGCATGTACAAATACTTTTTTTTAAATACCGAGTATCTATTAAGAATTCAATCAGATGTTTTACATGTAATCTTCATGTACGTAAAAGACATTAGTAATTTAAATAATATATAAATTTGAATCTATGGTTACACTCATTTAAAAACAGTTAACTGACTGAAAAGAAATAAAAGACAAGCATATTTTTCTGATAAATTAAAATGAAGAGCCAAATTTAGGAAATGTTTCTAAATTTACAGTAAAACCGATCCCGATCCGATCGAAAATAATGCAAAATTAACAAATTTATCAAACTAAAGGCACCTTCCAACCGTATATAGCATGTTAAAAAAATAAATCAAGTAAATTTTTACTCATATTACAACAAAAGAGCCAAATTTAACATTACAATTATAGTATTTTTTTCTTTATATAATTCCGGTCGGGATCGGTTTCATTTGGGAAAATTAAAAAAAAAAAGAAAAAAAAGGTAAATTTGACTCCTTTTATTTCTTTCAATATACCTGTTCCCACTGATTTTATTGAGTGATTCAAAAGTTTGTACTTTGTATTCATAATAACATAAGAAAAAAAATCTGTCCTTGTAATGTATTGGGTTTTATAACGTAATGAAAATTGGATACTGAATTCAAAAAATTACTTGCTTAACTCAAATTTGGACCATATAATTTTTTCTAAAGAAGTATAAATTGGAGGCTTATTCATTAATAAAATAAAAGATAAGAGTCTATGCTATAAATAATATTCATCGACACATCCAGCTTTTGAGTATCTGTTACATATAAAACAAAATAAAAACTTAGTAATTATTTTTACCCTTATGTTGACCTTTTTGCACTTAAAATTAAGCATTTACCAAAAATAGGACTAGAGGAGCACTAAAATTTTTTTTAATGTTGTCATGTGTAAACAAGTGCTTTAATAAGTCTACATGCAAAAAATAATTAAAATCCATGACAAGCGATGTGCCACCCATTGCCTGGTTTTTCGGTGGACTGCCTCTTAATATTGTTTAAACTTGCACATCGAAAATCGGTATTCTCGATATTTGTTTTTTTAACCAAAAATCAAACAGGGTCCACTATTTATTCCTGGGTAGTGGGGGGGGGGGTATTCACTTAAAAAAACATATTTGAGTTGTTTGTTACGAAAGCCTAGAAGGTTAAATAAGAAAATGAAGAAAAAAATTAAAAAGTCGTTATTACGAGATAAAAAGTCGTTAATACGACTTGCGAAACGAGAAAGAGAATAATGTTATGTTTTTGTTGGTATTTTTGCTTTAGCTCAGCATTTAAAGAACTCTGGAAAGTGGGTCGCTGGGATCCACCTACCGGCAAACTCTACATTTGCTTGGAAGTGGGTGGTTCTTCAGCGGCCAAACCTTACTCCTTACCGGTGGGAAGAAACCCAAAACAGGGTTGCCGTCCTTGGGGAACATAATGGTACATTTTTGGCACCGTGGAACACGGAAATGGCCTTTGATGTGGTTCCATTCACAAGACCAAGAGGTATTATCTACTGAACTATATTTAAAATAATAATTGCAGACCCCTTTTGGGGCAAACTAGTACTATTTAGAATGACGAAATAAATGATAGATGTACACTTTTGTTTTTCTTCAGATGATGATAGTTTTTGGACAGACGATGACGCAAAACAACTCAAGACACTGCAGAACTTAATAGCACAGCAGACAAAATATGAAAATGCTAGTCCAGATGAACCAAAAGTACAACCCCCAAATCAACCAGCAACACTTCTCGGTAGAGGAATTCTAGATATAATCTTAAGGCTTCCTCGTTGCGTGGGATCCATTGCCATGTCTACCATTGAATTTATTAAAAACAAATTTGTCAGTTTTTGGCAAAGTCGACACAATCAAGATGATGCTGGTGCTGTTAGAGATTTGGGTACATGGGTGTAGGAACAGTACACCGCGGTCGAATATATAGTTCAAATGATTTTCCTTCCAATTCGTCATTGGAAACTTGCCCTTTACAGCTGTAAAGAAGGAAATTTTAATGGAAAAAATAAAGGAAAACTTTGGGGGAAAGTTATTTTATTTTTGCTGTCTCTCTACCGAAGTATCCAATGTCCCAAAGATATCGCAGCTGGACATTGCAACAAAAAGTCCAAGATCAACTGCTAAACCCATGGAACATTTGTACAATACCTACCGATGTTCTCACTCTGAGCGGGATTTGAGAATTACCGAAAGTTCAACTGTGTATAATTTCACCCAATTATATGTCTCCGTGGATATTAAAGAATGAGGGTGGTTCAATTTCGTTGATGGTGATAAAAAGATGATCTTTTTTAAACGCTTTTTATTAAAAATAAAGATTACTGTGTAAATAGTGTTCTTTTTTCATCACTCATTTACTTGTAATAAATTTTGAACAAAACAAAAAACAAAAACAAAAAAAAAACAACATGAATTTAAGAAAATAGTAAGGGTCTTAAAAAGGAATGGTCTTTGATAAAAAAAATTTTGCAAATTACGGGAATGTCAATTCACCAAAATAACGAAGGCATTGATTTTAAATTTGTCATGATTGGGCCATTGTGGATAATTTATAGAGCTTCTTTCGTTTATGGCATCACTCTTTTCTTTTTAGATAAACCTGATATATGTTTCTTAACGCTGACTTACAATGACTTTGTAGCGCATTTGTGTCACAATGGCTACAAAGCAAGAGCTCTTAGGCGATGAACCATACATCCATTGCTGGTAAATGGTAACATCACTGTCTAAAGCTGTTAATACTAGTAATTAAAATAACACAGTATTCGAGGAATTGGACCGTCCTAGCACCAGAACCCCTTACCCTGGGGCCATGAAATTCACAATTTTGGTAGAGGACTCAATGCTTATTACAAGCATGCCAATAGTTTGAATGCTTGATGTCCAGAAGTAAAGAAGAAGGTTTTTAAAGATTGCATTAAAGAACTACGCACGCTAACTTTCGATTCCCGCCTACATTTTACACCCATTCAATTTAATACTAATGGCAATTTGGCCATAAAATCTTTGTTGAATGCAAGGACGAGTTAAATGGAAATTGAGTAATAATTTTAATACCTGTGTTAAATAGTTAATTAATCTTAATTCCAGGTCTTTTTATAAGGGGGGTAGACGATGTTTTCCATTAAAAACAGGCTTGAAGGCATCAGCATATTTTAAAATATTCTTGGATATGGATAAATGTTCTTTAAATCTTTCCTTATGTTTAACACATATAAAATCAAACATATATAATTGATAAAATACAACGTTTAAGTTGTAAACCCCTTCGAAATTGGTGAAAAAATAAGCATTTTTGTTGTCTTTTGTCTGTAAACATATCCCCCCCCCGTGAAACACAAAAAGTTTTGGTATGAATTTGAGAAATAACAATCCATATCACCTGTAAAAAGGAATTTTTGTTTCTCGGGGGAGGGGGGGGGTTTAAAAAAATTCCATTTTCCATTTATTTCTATAGTGAAAAACACAAGTTTTACCAAAATAATAGAGTTATCTCTCTTTGTTTTCCCAAATAAGTAATGTTTTAGGAAAATTCATATAAATGTCTATATAAATATGAAAAATCATTCAAATATGTTAACTTTTTGAAATTTGACTTGGAGGTAGTATCATGTTGTAAATTTTGAATTTACTGGGGGGAGGTAAATGCAAAATTTACAACATGTTATCATGTTGTAAATTTTGCATTTACCTCCCCCTAGTAAATTCAAAATTTACAACATGATAGTAGGCGGGAGAACAAAACTATCGTTCGCAGTTCTTTGGTGGTTTTAGCCCCATCCCTCAGGCCCCAGGGAGTCGCCCGCGTGGCGCAGTGGTTAGAGCGTTCGCTCTAGAGTCACGGAGTAAGGAGTTGATCCTTACGTTGCGGGTTCGAATCCCACTGTGGGACGTGGTGACCGGTCCTTCGGATGAGACCGTATAGACCGAGGTCCCATGTCGCAGTAGGTGCTGGCACGAAAAAGATCCCTCACTGCTTAATGGCCCTGAGTGCCGAGTATAGGTAAATATTTGCAGCTCTCCACCGGCAAGTGGTGGCGTCTCCATATGAGTGAAAAATTCTTTCGAGGGACGTCAAACAATAAAAACAAACAAACAGGCCCCAGGGGGACAGGGGCCGTGAAATTCACAATTTTTTGTTTCCCTTCACCCATAGATGCTATATGCCACAATTGGTTCAGCGGTTCCAGAGAAGAAGTTGAAAATGTTCAAATGTTAACGCACGACGACAGACAAAACGGATAGCAATAGGTCAACTGAGTGACTCAAGAGACCTAAAAACTATTTTGTGGGTTGTTATTTTCGACAAGTATCAAAAAAGGGAGGTCGCTTTTTGGAAATACATATCTCAAATACCATGCATATAACTACATGTATGTATGAATTATTTCATTGCTGAATTTTCAGTTAAAATGAGAAAAAAATGTTTCCTTCTGTAAAGAAAAACGACATATGTGTAAGGATGAATTGGGTAATTCTTTAGAGGTAATTATTGAATCTGTTATATTGATAAAGAAAAGCAATGTCCGACAAAGAACCCAATTCTCATAGTTTTCATCAAAAGCCCCACTCCCCACCCCCACACCCCCCATTCCCCCAAAAAATCGAAATGTTGTGAATGTTGATTTGAAATTAATTATTTTAAAGTCCTCATATGAATATCTAATGACACTGTAAATAACTTTTATTTCTTTTGTTAATAGATACAAAGAAACGTTTCAAATACTTTTTGCGTAATTATCGACGTCGGCCAACAAAAACATTTGGGCTTTTATCCCCCCCCCCCCAAACTATTTGAAATTTAGTTTTTTGTCAGACATCGATCTTTTGATCTCGCCCCTCTCTATCCAGAGTTGTTCCCGCTACGCTCTCACATACCGTAATGGAAGACAACTCTGGATAGTGTGTGGCCCCTAAATATGACGACGTCATAGAGAATCTCAAGAAACGTCACAGTGCACAATCACGTTACGTCATAATAACGCTCGCTGCATAGTTTCAATTTCATGTGTACAATATTAAAAATGGATCGCTTCAATATTGTAAGACATCCTAACACACTCTGGATTCAATTTGAATGTGAATACATTGTTCCGAATGAAGGCTTTGTTTTGGCAGTTTGTGGCTCTATCCCCGAACTTGGGAACTGGAATGCCAGCGCTGCACTCATTGCAGGTAAGTTTTAAATTGCTAGACATTAATATTGTTTTAACTTGCACATCGAAAATCGGTGTAAGCTCCCCGGGAATGACCAAGCTTAAGTTGGGGACGCTACAAAATAATAACTGGCAGCTAGTACTCCTGTACTAAAATCCTTGGTCCCTTGGTACATGTAATACGGAAAACATAAGATTCATCTTGGTCTCAATAATATTGATAAATCACAATGCAGTTTTCATTTACACAGGTACAATTGATATTGGTTGGTGGCGTCTACCGTACAGACTACTATTATAAAAGGGGGGGGGGGTAAATGGCTTTAGTAGGATGATCTCCAAAAATTAAATAGGTGTCCAGTGTGTTGGGAGATAATTGTCGAACATTTTCTCACTTGGAATCAGAACAGTATGGCTATGGTGAAAATATGGGCGGATCTTGGATCTCTACTTTGAATTTACGCGCCTGACAACTCGGCATATTATCTGTTAGTCTTGTCCCATGATCCCTTGCACTTCGTTATCGGGAGTGCAAGGGATCATGGGACAAGACTAATTATCTGTTGACATAATGCGATCGCCTCCTATATATAACCTTCGGAAAAGGGTCACATGACAAGATTCAACCAATACAAATGCTGTACGGCGACGTTCCACCAATCACGACAATGACATCGTACAAAATAAAAATCGTGTCAGTCGTACTGTCAAAGAAAGTTGTCGTACAATATGGATTATAAACAAATACAGGGATTAAGATGTGAAAAGACAAAATAATCAATAAATATGGATTACAAAAGATGTGTTTATAATAAGTAAGTAAACAAAATAAATGCAAACTTTAACATTCCTGACCAATTTTGGCACAAAGTTTTGACACACATGAAATAATATTACAAGTTAAGTTCACCCGCCCTACTATTATTACACAGTAAACCATAGTGAAATTTTAGACATTGGACAGGTCCTTACATCGGTATTCTCGATATTTGTTTTTGTTTTGTTTCTTTTTAACAAAAAATCACACACAGGGTTCACGATTTACCTTCCCCCCCCCCCCCCTCTTTCCGGCCCCTTCCTATTTTAGCTTTTGTCATCAGCGAAGGATTATCACTGTGAATTACAAAACTGCTTATACATAATATTGTAAATTTCTTGAACCCAATAAAAATAAAGTCAAAATTTAAAATAATATCCTGAACGTTAAATGTTCTTTACTATTTTGATAAAACTGCAAGAGGAGTTTAACAACAATAACAAATGCAAGGGAAAAAACTAGTTATTGCAGTTTTTTTAAAGAATTTGTGGCGAAGGGATATTTATATCCTATGCTGACTGAAAAAAGATTAATGTTATGTTTTCGTTGGTAATTTTGCTTTAGCTCAGCATTTTAAGGACTCTGGAAAATGGGTCGCTGGGATCCACCTACCGGCAAACTCTACATTCGCTTGGAAGTGGGTGGTTATCCAGCGGCCAAACCTTACTCCTTACCGGTGGGAGGAAACTCAAAACAGGGTTGCCGTCCTTGGGGAACATTACGGTACATTTTTGGCACCATGATACACGAAAATGGCCTTTGATGTGGTTCCATTCACAAGACCAAGAGGTATTATCTGAACTGTATTTAAAATAAGAATTTTGACCGCAAACTGTATTTAGAATGACGAAATAAATGATAGAAGTACACTTTTGTTTTTCTTCAGATGATGATAGTTTTTGGACAGACGATGACGCAAAACAACTCAAGACACTGCAGAACTTAATAGCACAGCAGACAAAATATGAAAATGCTAGTCCAGATGAACCAAAAGTACAACCCCCAAATCAACCAGCAACACTTCTCGGTAGAGGAATTCTAGATATAATCTTAAGGCTTCCTCGTTGCGTGGGATCCATTGCCATGTCTACCATTGAATTCATTAAAAACAAATTTGTCAGTATTTGGCAGAGTCAACACAATCAAGATGATGCTGGTGCTGTTAGAGATTTGGGTACATGGGTGTAGGAACAGTACACCGGTCGAATAGTTCGAGAGCATAATTTTCCTTCCAATTCGTCATTGGAAACTTGCCCTTTACAGCTGTAAAGAAGGAAATTTTAATGGAAAATATAAAGAAAACCTTTTGGGGAAAGGTTTTTTTTGCTGTCTTTCTACTCGACGTATCCAGTTCTCAATCTGATTGTCCCAAAGAAATATCAGCTGAGGACTGCAACAGTCCAAGATCAACTACTAAACGTAAGGAACATTTGTTTAATACTTGCCGATGTTCTCACTCACTGAAAGGATTCGAGAATTACCGAGAACTGAGATAAAGTGTGTATAATTTCGCCCAATTATTTGTCTCTGTGGATATTAAAGAATGAAGGAGTGATTCAATTTTGTTGATGGTGATAAGAAGATAATTAAATCTTTTTTATGCTTTTTAATAAAAAAATGTTACTGTGTTAATAGTGTTCTTTTCTCATCGTTCATTTACCTCTGATAAACTTTTAACAAAATGAACATGAATTTAAGAAAATAACAAGGGTCTTAAAAAGGAATGGCCTTTGATAAAAATTCTTCAAGTTGCAAGTAAAGCAAACTGGGAGGTCAATTCTCCAAAATAACGAAGATATTGATTTTTATCATGATTGGGACATTGTGGATAATTTATAGAGCTTCTTTCGTTATATGGCATCACTTTGCCTTTTAGATAAACCTGATATATGTTTCTTAACACTGACTTCACATAGGTTTACTTTGCACATTTCACAATGACTTTGTAGCGCATTTGTTTCACAATGACTACAAAGCAAGAGTTCTTGGGCGACAAACCATGCATCCATTGCTGGTAATTGGTAACAACACTGTCTAAAGCTGTTAATACTAATAATTAAAATAACACAGTATTCGAGGAATTAAAATTCATTTCCTCCAAGAAGGAAATTTCATAGACATATGTAAGTAATACAGATTTTATGACAGTTATATTTGGCCTTAATTTTGCATAGCCAGAAAAAAATGCAACGTTTCTGAAAAAAAAAAATCAATGAAGTGAATTTTCTTTGATTATTGCAAAAGCTGTAAAGCTTTGAATCCTTTTGATACAATGGTTAATTAAAGATTAATTTTAACCTGATATTTGGAAGTATTGTCTATTTTGATGTGTATGTATATTATGTTGCCAAATAAAACGAATGCAATATGACTACCTTGATAAAGAACGAAAGAGCTGTATATTTTATTAGCAAAGTCGGAACATTCAACTAAAACTCAGACATTGGTAACCAAAGAAGTTGTTTATATCTTAAATCTATATGATAAGAAATTTTAGGCGGTGTCAAAGTAACTTTTAGGCTTGTTTAATTACCACAGTGGATTAAATAATGGGATATGACCATAAGGGAGGAACACCTGATCCATCTTCCCTTCCCTCTGTAATTGTATTGTCGTTTACTGATTTTTATTTGAAAATCAAAACAAGTAGACGACTATGGGTTATTTATGAAGGGGGTATATTTTTTTATTAAAAGAAAAATAAATAACGTCAAATGCCTATGACTACAAACTTCCTCTGGGTCATATATAGTTTCCTTTGCGTGCGTAGACCAACTAAGCTAACCCCCCCCCCCCCCCATCCCACTACAGCCAATCGTCAAGCACCTGCTGCAGTCAGACCTCGGGATCATTGAGAGTTCTCTGCTCAGCTGACTGTGATATCAATATCTTGTCCTGCAAACAGTCACTTTACAGATGAACAATTATGATAAAATCCTAATACAAATCACTCTCGCCCCTCCATCTTTTTATACAAATGAGCTTGTTTTGAAGTTAGATGACGTAATTGGTAGATTTCTAACATTAAGATGGAATGGTTGTCCTGGCGATTTAAAGTTGTAAGACTTAAAGTGCATGATAGAACAGCTTTCTATGTGTTTAGTGAAAAGGTAGTTAACGGTTTATCTATATTCAGTATTATTTAAAACGTGTTTTTATAAAAAAGAATCATTCATTTGGTGTCATTCATTCATTTACTTTCCATAACGATATATTAAAATAAAAAGTATGTATACATAATTATACACTAGACAAAACGCACCATTTGTTATTATCGTTTGTTAATTGAACATTTGCCTAATCGGCACTAATATATCTAATACCGGTATGTCATCTTTCCCAATACAGTGGAATTGAAATATGTCTTGCAATTGGTGTCATGAGAAGACCTTTAATTAAATGACCTTCTTGTCCGAAAACCAATTTCCTGGCATGCACTTTGCACCGTTTTTGCCTCGATATGAAGTTTATTCTTCTGATGGTGGCCCGAGAGGTTGAACCAGAAGCAGTTTCCCAGTCAAAAATCAAATTATATACATGTACATCGATTGCATGACTTTCATATCGCCTAGTATAGACACCCAGTCCCTTGGTGCACATACCCAGTACACACAACTTCCGGTTACCCCAATTTTGTGGAACAATCTTCAAATTGTCTTGTGGTGAGTACTTAATGCCATTGCTATCTATAGAAAACATTTTTATGTTCGTCAATCTATTAGTAATGTGTGGGAAGAGGTTCTCAACAATACGTGGTTATAAATGTCAACACAGACTTACTAGTACATGTATACATAGAATACTAGTACATTGTGTATTAGTATAGATATCAGGTATCGCTACAGTATGTACGTATGTTTGATGGATCAATTAATAAACAAGTACATTCTGCATTGTTATATGGTTTATAAATCATGTTTCAGACTAGAATCAGTTACTTTATAACAGTAAACTCGAGTCTGGTGACACATTTTAGACAGGCATAGAAAATTGTGCGAATTGAAGAAATTCACCACAAAACACTCATAAAAATTATAAAAATCAGTGTCAAATGTTCAGTTAATACCTTAGAGTCCCTTGTCACCTTACGTGTCCTTCCGTTTTATTATCGATTCATACGTTACAGGTGATGTAAAATTATCCCGATAAAGATGAAGTTGGCGATACGAACTCCATCACAGAGCTGTTGTGCCTCGTTACTAACACATGAATTCAGCAACACTTCTCACGCACCGTTAACAAAACACCGTTTTATCATCGCGACATGAGCCAAATCAAAGAAAATGGAGTCGCGTCTACCTCCAAGAACAATGCTGAAAATCCAAAGGTGCGCTTTAAACAATTGTACAAGAAAGCATTGGGCCTGGGCCTCTCTGAAGAAGATTTTAACAAAATTGATGCCATTAAGGAGATACGGAAAGCAATTCAAACAGATGATGTTCTTTCGCGAATATGGAATATTGTTTGGAAATGTTGTCTATTGGTTCTTTCTATTACGTCATTAATCGTTGCAGTTGCAGTTTTTGTTTTTGTCTTCCAATGGCCAATTGAAAATAAAACTTTATTCAAAGTTTGGTTTGCATTAACTGGGGAAGAAGCCGGCTCTGAACGTTCAGAAATATGTGCTGTGAATGCCATTGACTACATGGCCGAGATGTTTAGACCTCCGACGTCATGTGATTTTTGTCGTAATGTGTCGTCTGTCGAAAAATTGGAGCATGTGTCTCAAGACTTATTTGAAAAAGTGTATGCATATAGTTCGGTACCAGTTGTAATCACCGACGGTACCAAAAATTGGACTGCTTCCAAAGTATTTTCGTACAACTTTTTCAAGTCTTTATATTCAAGTGGCAGTCCTGCTTTGCAGAATGTTGAAGAAAATTGTCAATTCTTTCCGTACAAAACGAATTTTTCAACCTTGGAAGAAGTGTTCGAAATGAATGAAGACAGAGCTCTGATGAAGGACGGATCTGCCCCTTGGTATATAGGATGGTAAAATTGTTTTATTAATTACTTTATCCTTTGTTCTGGTCTATTGTAATGTACTACATTATGTAAAGTGAACTAGCATTTGCCATCAGAATTTAAGTGCACGTAGGATTTCAGATTAAAAAAATATAAATTTTAAAATGGGAATCATTACATCTGTCGCGGTTACTTGTGACTCTGCATTTTAAATTTTGAATTTTTGAGAATTCTTCGTTTAATTAGTAATTACTTTTGCAGCAGACATTTTAGAAAACTGGGGAGGAGTGTGTCTCTGATTTATAAGCCATTTCATAAAAAAGATCTTTTTTTTGGAAAGATTAGCACCCCCTCCCAAAAAAGATAAATTAGCAAAGCGATATGATGTAAAGAAAATTTGAAACGATAATCCAGGTTTTTCAAACCCATCTTTCTTTACTTCATTTTAAAGAAATGTTTTGCTAGATGCTTTGTTTTGGTTGTAAAGACCTTTGCATGGTGATTTCAGGAGTAACTGTGATCTGTCGGCCGCCAACACTTTGAGAGGACACTACAGCCGGCCATACTTCCTCCCCCAGGTCGCTGAATCCAGCAAGACGGATTGGATATTTATGGGCAGTCCTGGATATGGAGCAGACTTGCATGTAAGTGTAAAACTGAACGTGCATGTAGTACATGTACTAGTAACTATGGTATAATGTTAATAGCAATTAAGCAATAACAACTCGAAATCTTAGTAAGAATGGAGACGACTATACTTATTAAAGTCTCTGTGAGTTCAAATTTTTAAACGGTGAATAAGAAATATACCCCCATCCCCGGCCCCTTTCCTTCGAAAAAATCAAATTATCCATTCAAATACATAATATTCTACACAATCATATAAATGCAACAGGTTGAAGTGGTCTAAAATACACTTGCAAAATGATATGCTTCAGTAGGGAGACATCTGGATTCTGTGTTGGGTTCGAAACTTCGATTTTTATCTTTCAAATGAAAACGTGTATGACTAAATTCAGTGAATGTACGTATCAAATTGTCGATTTTTATTGAAACAGAAAACGAGAATAGGTCTGAACATTTTTTTTATCAGTAGTCCAGTGTTTGCAGTACTTCCACTATGTATTGGTACACCTGTTGCTTTGCAAAATGTAAACTGCAACATTCTTTTTACTTATTGATTATATAAAAAAAAACATATATGTTTTAAATGCCATCAAATTAACCCAGTAAACCATACAATACCTAACGAATCAATGATATTTTCATAGGTTGTTTGTAGAACTAATTAATGACTATGGAATTAATTACTATTAGTATAGGGGGTCAAAATTGACTTTTGTTTCTTTTCCTTTCCAAAGATTTTAAAGGCATTTTGTTTAATATCTTTAGGAAATGAAATCCTTAATTCTAACAAACTTTTCACACTCTGTAGATAGATGCAGTAGAGCATCCCTCTTGGCAGGCGCAGATAACTGGTACCAAACGCTGGACTCTGGAACCTCCCCCAGAATGTTATTTTCAGTGTCCTAAAAGTATTCAAGTCGTCATTCACCCCGGGGAAATAAGTGAGTATACGTGTGACCATGTCTTTTGATATGATTAAATTTAGAAAGTACATGAAAGAATAGTTTGACTGTATGTAAATGTGTCGTTGTTACATTGTTTAATCAATATGTATGTTCCTTGTCCGTCATCATTTCATACAAATTATTTTACGAATGCGTGGCGCAGTGGTTAGAGCGTCTGGTCTAGAGTTGCGGAGTAAGGAGTTGATCCTTACGTCGCGGGTTCGATTCCACTGCGGGACGTGGAGACCGGTCCTTCGGATGAGACCAAAGTCCCAAGTCGCAGTAGGTGTAGGGCACGAAAAAGATACCCCATTGCTCAATGGCCCTCGGTGCCGAGTATAAGTACAAATTTGCAGCCCTCCACCAGCAAGTGGTGACGTCTCTATATGAGTGGAAAATTCTCGAGAGGGACATTAAACAACAAATAAACAAACAAACGAAGGCCATAGCAAAGCTATTCCGGTATATTGGTCACATAAACTATGACAGTCAGACATTTAATTATTAATGATGTCAAAAAAAAATAAATAAATAACTGAAAAAAAAGTTTCGCCATTTATCAGAGCTCACCTTGGAGGGAACCCAATGCCGTAAACTAATTACCTTCTCTGGGCCGTAAGGATGTGCTCAAATTATAAGGGTATTCGGAGGAGTCCATAAAATGAAATTATTAATAAAACTTTATCGTGAACATTAAATAATGCCGAAATAGGAAAGCGTTTCTGATTTAATGCATCAGATGGCTTTCTGTGTGTGATTGATCTGCAATTTCTTTTGGTCCACCGATGCAGCTAATTAAAGATCCAGAAACTTATTGCCTTTTCTTTATGAGAGAGAGAGAGGGAGGGAGAGAGAGAGAGAGTTTATACCACAGAAACTGAACATTGTTGTGAAAATAATTTGAATATATTACTTTACTTTTTTAAAACTTTTTTTTCAGTTGTCTTGGATACAAACCGTTGGTACCATTCAACTCTGAACGTGGGAGATGATATCAGTATCACTATTGGATCGGAATACGATTAAAGGTGTTTGATTTTTTTTTTTAAATGAATAAAATACATTAACAAATTTTAAATGTGTGAAATTCTCTGAACTGCATCGCATTTTGAGCAATCGATTTTGTGCGAACATGAAATTCGGTGTATTTTGTACATGTAGGTGTACTTAGTAACAGCAAACATCTTAACAGACGTTTCATCATTTCACAAAGATAGCCCTTGGGTTGCAAAGATGTCACTTCCTGTTTAAGAAATATATCATTACAGTCAATGTTTACAATTTTCCTTTGAAACAATTATTTGTGGGCGTATATGCGTGTCAATTACTCAATGGGGGTTACGTTTTGCGCACCCTCTTCCTCAGTGTAACACAAAGTATCACAGACTATACATAGTCTTGCATGTATGCAGAGTGTAAAAATAGTGATCATAATCTCAAAATAATTTGATATCAATATTTTACGTACTATATATATTGGGCGAAAAAAAAATTGAAATTTTGCGTTCGGATTTTCATCCTTTATGTAGTAATCATGCTGATCCTGTCTGAATTTGAAGAAGACTTGCAAAGATAAATCTACAAGCTGATGCTGTTAAATAAATACTAGTACGTGGACAAAATTTAGTGGAAATTGTAAAATAGAAGCCTTTAGGGGGTGAGCATACATTGTATTTGCTATCAATAATTTGACCACAAAGATTAATTATTTAATTCTTGAGTTTAGCTAGAAGGATGTAAAAACAAATGTTAGAATACTGTTGTTCTTTTTGTTATTACTTGAAAAACCTGACAAAGCAAGGACGTTTATAGAATTATCCGTCTGGTTTTTAGCTCTGCTGGCTGGATCAAGAGCTTATGCGATTAGTATGTCCACCGCCTGTCTGAAATCAATTTTACGAAATGTCACTCATAAATTTTAGGCCCTGTATATTTTTTTTTCTTTTTGGTGAAAAAATTATGCCAAGGTTTTTATAAACGAAAAGAAGACCGGCAAACAAGTAGAGCCAAATGTCGATTGTGCGATAAATAAGAAAGTGAAAATTAAATCTCAATTATGACAAAATTTTCTTTGATGTTTCATTAAACATTAACGTATACTTTATGTAAAATCTTCACAAATCGCAACAATCTTACACAAGATTGAAATTATTCGTTTATGAAAATAGCATACATACACAAAGAGGGTAAAAATGATCAATTTCCTCATACTAAAACATAATTTTCCCATATGTGGGTGTTTGTTCCATTTTTTGAAAGATTATTCTCAAAGTATATACGTAAAAATAGACATTGTTCTGTTAATAAAACCATGCAGCCCTCCACTATACCTTAAAAATACCTTCAGGCGCGTGCCTATACGCAAGTACGCAACTGCGTACACATCATTTTAACCAAAAAAAACAAAAAAAACAAAAAAATCTATACACGAGAGTGAGCAAGAGAGAGAGAGAGAGAAAGAGAGAGATATTGCAATATCATCCAGCAAATATTTTCGTTTCATTTTTTTTTTGTTTTTTTGGACACATTATTATTTCGAATAAGATTTTGCGATAGCATATCTATACAATCAAATGTGAAATCTATTATCAAATTATTACCAAATCCAAATAAATTATCTATTAGTTTGTAAGTTTTCTATAACATATTGACAATTTTTAAAATATTTGAGAAATTAAATTTCAATCATATCGTTGAATTAATCAAATAGTATACAATTTAAAATACAATAGTTTTTAACTAACATTTATTATACTTGTTTCTGAACATTATACTACAAAAAGTGCAGATGATACCAATATATCGGTAAAATATCCAGCCTCAGGTACTCGTATAATAAATTTTCGTGGAAGATAAACTTTGTGTTAAAAACAATATTACTAAGGTTTTTATTTCTAAAGAAAAGCGATACAGCATATTTCCCGCAAGAAAGTGATTGAAATATTTGGAAAACCCCTGGAGCTAGCTTCCGGGGGCTTCGCCCCCTGGGCCCCCATCAGGGTTTCACCCTGGACTACTGGGAGCCTCTGGGCGGCCCCAAGTCCCTCTGCCGTTCCCTGCGTACACTTCAGCTCCATTTGGGCTACGCGCCTGACCTTAAAAAAATTTTTATGACACAGCAATCGTATCTTTCCAAAAAAAATATTTGAAGTTCATTTAGTCAAGGGTCATATATCACAAACATGTTTTGATTAATTAATAAAGGAATTTGGTATTATGATGTGACCATTTAGTTTTCTCGCGTGATAATTTGTGTAAATGCCGAAGAATTGTGCACGCAAACAAACTGATTGATCATCATCAGAAAAAAAGTTGTTCTTATATTTAATTTTTTACTTGATCCTTTATTCAATGAAAAATAATTCAACCCGGTGTATTACTAAGCAACACACAGCAAGAAAGTATGTAGTTCTGCCACATGATGAGCAAATCGCTTTATGAGGATATAAAGCTATTGCCTTATTTGTAATTATATCTCGGACAAAGACATTTGAATATGTAGATATATGTCGATATTTAATTGTTATGAGCAGTATTCACAAACTGAATATGACTTTATACATTTGAAACTATAGGCATTTTGCACGCCTTGTTCGCCCATCTCCTTTCAGTGAAATTCTTTCAAAACGCTACTCTTCCTACAGTTCTGGTCCGATTTCAATAGAAAATACACAAGTAGACTAAACTAAGATAATTATTTCTGTGCATCAGTTTTTGATTAAAAAAATACTGTGTAGGAGTGATGCAACATTATGCGGCAATAGGGGAGCAACACAAGTTTTCGATGATCGGGGTTGCAATGGTTACTAGATTTCTGTGAAATTCTTTCGAACCGCTACTCCTCCACATTAATTTTCGATGACTGAGGTTGCACTTGTTTCCTTAAAATAAGTTTCTCTGTGAAATTCTTTCAAACTTCATGCACTAGTCTTCCTACAGTTCTGGTCTGATTTCAGTGGGTACACAATGATCAGTTTTAATTTCGATAAAGGTTTCTCAATTTTTTTTAATGAATTTATATAATAAAATAATATAAAATAACATATTATTGTGATATCTTTAAATATACATGCAAATAGAGGAAAGTTCAAGAATCGGCACCATTGTATATATTTGTTTTATATACATGTATTAATGCTGGCAGACAAGCGCTTCTTTTAGTGTTTTTATTTAATAATGATAAAAATGATGCGCGGATCTAGAGTTTTTTTCCTTCTCAGGAAATTTCTGAGTTGGATTTTTTGACTGAAATGGAACACCCCCCCCCCCTTCCCGGGAAAAAAATCCTGGATACGCATCTGTCTCTGCTAAAGCTCAATTCTTTATATAGCTGCAGATCTGTAGCTCGCTGGTCTGAAAAAATTGTGATGGACGATCGGTCTGTCAATAGGCCTATATTTTTTCGGAGAGCTACAGTTCTGCAGCTATTCCTTATATTTAGAAAAAAAGAAGAATTCATATGTTTAAAAAAGAATCAAAATTATAGTCTTCCTATAGTTATTGATTGATTTAAAATATAAAACTAAAAACAAGAGGGAAAAAACAATAATGATAAAAAAAAACCCAAAAAAACAAAACAAAACAGTAGGCCTATTAAAGGGGTCCATGAAAGCACCATTCCCTTTATTTTTATTCTCAACTATGTACGAGTTACTAAATTACTTGGGGATGACCTTCGTTATCTCCCTCAGCTGTCAACTGACTCATCATAAACAAAATTTTTATAGAAGAAGAGAAATATATTATGAAGAGAGAGGACAGATGGGCCAGTTGAGACAAAAATATGTGTTCACAGAAGAGGAAAGATTCAAAGGAGGACGATTCCCTCCGGAAACGGGTTAATTTACACTTCCAATATTTGTATGATAGTGCTGTAAAAGAGGGGTTCAGTCCTTCCGATTTGGCCAAAATTGATGCTGTTGTGGAACTGAGGGAAGACATTGACAGTTTTGAAATCCCAAATTGTGTTTGGAAATCTTTTGTAGCTTTAGTTGTTTCATTCATAGCTATTGTGATTGTATATTTATCAGAATGGCCAATTAAAAATGATACCATTTTCGAACTATGGCTGGAAGCCAAAGGGGAGGATCCCAAAACTGAACGGTGTGCTGTAGAGAAGTTTGAATTTTTTCAGGATATGGTTCGACCTCCACCACCATGTTGTAGATTTTGTCAAAATGTGAAATCCATTGAAAAAGTAGAAAATATTACTCCAGAAGAGTTTGAAAAACTATATGCTTACACTGGTAGACCAGTGGTGATAAAAGATGGAACTAAAAATTGGACTGCCTCAGAATACTTTTCATTCCAGTTCATGAAATCCATTTACACCAAAAATAGTACTGCATTAAAAAATGTAGAGAAGTATTGCCAATTTTTCACGTACAAATCCAATTTTAAAACGTTCGAGGAGGTATTTGAAATGAGTGATGAAAGAGCATTCATGAAGGATAAGTCATCACCTTGGTATATAGGATGGTAATTAATTTCAGTTGAATATTATTTGATTTTTAATTGTATAGTTTCATTTCAAAGTAATTGAAGAATTCTTGAATTTATGAAAAATTATAAGCAGACTACAGGGTCCTTAAGTCAGGATAATGCATAACTATTCTGTGTATAATAACTATTTTACTTTCATTTAGCAGTTTTTTATATAAATATAATATTTTTATGTACATTACTTTTTTAATGATCATAGAAATACAATATTTTATAAACTAAAATCAGTGGTGTTTGCCTAGGTTTGAATTTTAATTGACAGATACCTATAAAATCTTTTAATTTAGAGCACAATATTGAATATGCATATCCTTAATTTGAGCCCTTGTAAACTGTACTGCATTAAATGTAAATAATTAAGTAAATGCTTCGGTTCACAGCTTCACATACCATAGAAAAATCAGCTATTACTAACACATTTGCTTAAAGTTTCACTTTCTCACTCAATATTTGCTACAGGAGTAACTGTGACCTATCAGCTGCAAATGTTCTCAGACAACACTATAGCCGTCCATACTTTTTGCCAAAGCAAGCAGAATCCAGCAAAACGGACTGGATATTCATGGGAAGTCCCGGATATGGTGCCTCAATGCACGTATGTCTGTCAAAACAAACAAATTCTCTGAAATTCATGCCTCCTTTTCAAGTCAGTTTGTGATGTTTTAAGACACTGTGCAAGATATCCTAAAGACAAGCAGTCCATCATCCCAATCATCTTTCAGAAATGGTTAACCATTTGGCAAAATTTGCTTTTGTGACCTTAACTTTTGACCTTGAATATATACTGTTATACCACTTTTTTTTTTTTTACATGCTTTGATTCAGTAACAAATTTGTTTTTATAAAAAACATCCAAATTTACAAGTGATAAAAATCATTTGACCTTGAAAATCAGTTTTTGAAAATGTTTTAAAAAAAAAAATCCTGCTAAAGTTTTCATTCTGCTTTTCTCATCATGAAGGTGACTTGCCCATGTTTTTCACTTTCCATGTCTCGGCATGTAGTAAGTTGCAGTTGAGGGTTTGACATGGATTTGATAACTAATTAAAGCTTTATGCTAAATGCAAGACCATTGACTGGGAAATAAGGAACACACCTTTATGGAAGACAAAGTTTTGCAGTGTACATGAAATTTCTGTTTGAATTAACAGACTCCCTCTTCACCAGAATAAGAAAATAATATAAAGAAAATATGTGAATAGGTTGAATTATACATTTATGACATATATTTACATTTTATATGCTTATTTTATCCTCTGTAGATTGATTATGTGAACAACCCATCATGGCAGGCCCAAATCACTGGGACCAAACGTTGGTCATTGGAACCTCCACCAGAATGTTATTTTATCTGCAAAAAATCTTTTTTTGAAGTCACTGTCCAGCCAGGGGAAATAAGTAAGTAAAATATACTCAGTGATGTGTTTGGCAGTTTTTGCCCAAGTTCTTTTTTCTTCTTTTGCCCTTCCTGTTCAGCATATTTTAATGATAATAAGAAGTCCCACCCTTAGATATTCATTCCATGTTCATGTTGTATGGCTAATAATTTTTGACAGCATTAATTTCATATATATTTTCTTATGATTTCAGTTGCTTTAGACACAAATCTGTGGTTCCATGCGACACTGAATGTTGGAGACAACATAAGCATTGCCATTGGATCAGAGTTTGATTGACATTCTAAACAAATGCCTTATGATGTAATACATTTCAGGGTTGTCCCTAAGAATTGAAATAACAAGGGACATTAAAAAAGTAGAAGGGGGTTCGGGGTTTCTCTCTCAACAGGGGATAGAGAGAGAATACCAAAATAACAGGAGGAATCCGTCATTATAGACCGGAAAATTCCCCGGCCCCTGGGACTTAGGGACAACCCTGCATTAATTGACTTGGTTAGAGGGCAACATGCATTTTGTCGGACCCAAGAACCAAACTGTTTGCCTGAAGCAGTTAGACTGAAGGCAAACAGTTTGGTTCACGGGGTCGACAAAATGCATTTTGGCCTAGAACACAGTCAATAAATGTTTTGTAATACCTTTTATTTTTTTTGACATACTTGTATCTTGTGCTGGCTTCCATGATGTAAATTTCCTTTATCTGTACTTAAACTCAGTCAATTCTGTTTTTGTCAATGCAAATAATATTTAGCTGATCCTGCCCACAGTGTGACATAAGCGGTCCAATATCTCATTGAAAGGTCCAAAATCTCACTCTAGCTGTGGTCAACATTTTTTTTTTTTATGACCGCTCAGTAAAACATTGGAAATGTTAGACTTTCTTAAGTATGTAAAATTTGTATTGGAACCAATTTTTAAAGGTATAACAAAATAAATTATATTCTGTATGTGGAATAATTGTATTTACCGTAACTCATATTATAATACTGGTATAATAAGCATATTGATACATTTTTATGCCCTATGAAATGGTCAGGGCATACAGAGTTATCCTTTCTGATAGTCTTTCTGAATTATTTTTGGCCAAGCTTGTAGATAATGGGCTGATTTTTGGTATACATCTATCTCCTTATATTGATGAGTGATGACTTAAAGGTTCCTTTTAAGGTTTAGATTGATTTACCCTTTTTCACAAAAGTTATTGCCCTTAGACAATAAAATTTCTCATTATTCACAGTGATTCTTATAGACAATCATCTTCGCTAGCCAAGGGTTTCTGATACGCTACTCTCCTCATAAGCCCTTGGCATACGGTGTTAAAAAAAGTTGGGATTTTTTTCTCAAGTTGTGATTGGAGTTGATCGACATCGTTCGACCAATCAGCAATTGTTTTTTGTAAATGACGATATTTGCGTTCGGGATATATCTTGACTCTTTAATATCGGTAATGTAAAACGCAAGTAAACAATGATCCGTAAGATAACATGCCATTCTATGAATAGCTATATGGTGTCATCCAATATCTAAACCTACGTGCAAAATATGTGATTAAGAATCTATACTGAAGATGTAGATTTGCATTTTTACATGTTTAAATAACAAATTAACATAACTCGATACCTTCTTGTTAATTATTTTTTAAAAACAAGTTTTTTTTAAATATGCTTTTTATTTCGGTCGATGACGCAATCTGTGCGTACCTGGTAAGAATCATGATCACGTGACAAAAACAATCAAGTCTTTTGTCAGCACCGTATGCCAAGGGTTTATGAGGAGAGTTGCATATCAGAAACCCTTGGCTAGCGAAGATGATAGACAATTAGCTGATTTTTGATATATATGTGTCTCTTTATGTTGATGCTAACAAATCAAGATTAAGTTACAATTCAATTGACCAATTATGAGGAATGTTATTGTTCTTATAAACTTTGTTAATTTCTATTTTCCATTTTCTTTTTTTTTTTTTTTTTTTTTTTTTTTGCTGTGCATGTAGATAATGAAGTGATTTTTGGCAAGTTTCAGTTTTTGACTTTTTTACATGAAAGTTATTTTAATACCCAGTTTCCAATTTTTTTTTACATGGAAGTTATAATCCACATTATTTTTTTTCCATTTAATTGTTTTTTCGGATATTTTTTGCTCTGCTTGTAGAAAATGAGCTGATTTTTGATATGATATTTATTTTGATGACTTGCAGGTCTATATTAAGTTTCAGTTTCATGTATATTGGCTTTTTACATGAAAGTTATTACACCCAGACTTATATCCTTGCAATGCCAGGGGTCATGAGTCAACACGTTGCCGAGGGACCCATGGCCAATTTCATTTGATATTTTAGAGCTTTCAAATTATATAGTTAGATAATGTAAACAGAAATAATTCAGATGACACCTAAAACGCACATGTTACAAGTTGTTTATCATAGAACGGCTTAACATGATTGGTTGAGAGATAAGAAAAACAATTAAGATTTGTAATTTTTCCAAAAGACGTCGCTACAGTCAACCCATGAAATATTGATGAAATTGGCTTAGTAGGGGCCCTACGGCAACGTGTTGACTCAGGACCCCTGGCATTGCGAGGATGCCAGACCTTACAAAAAAAACAACTTATTATTCACTGTTTTCTTTATTAGCTGTGCTTGTAGTTGATCAAATGATTTTTTAGTGTACCATTTACAATATATTGATGACTTCCAGATCAATTTCAAGTTTCTTGTTGATTGACCCATTCTCACCAGAGTTCAGACCCTTACAACTTCAAAATTTCTAATTATTCACCGATTTCTTGCCATTTCTGTTTGATGTGCCTGTAGATCACATGTCAACAAATGATATATGAGAAAACAAAAAAAAAAAGCAGTATGATATACTATTGTTTCATTATTTTAACCCATTATTTTTCCACAAATTTAGGTTGAATAGTACTTTTGAAATCCACGTTCCTTTATTTCTACAAACAGTGAAAGTAGGTAAATGATCTACTTTCTATACACAAAGTGTTGTGAATAAATATTGGTCCCCTCAATACATTTTTTGTACATGTGCATGTGATCAGAGACCTATATTTGAAGTTCCAAGTTATTGATGTAATGTTTACATATGTTTATTTATATACTGTTGAAAAGTTTTTCGAGTGTATTTTTATTTTTTTTAAATAAATGAGAGAATATCTCTAAAAATGTTTTTGTTTACCTATTTTAAACATCAATTTTCTAAAAACAGAGTGGCCATAATGTAAAGGATTGCAAACTTAACTAGAAATAACATATTATCCATGAAATATCATTGACATTGGAAGTAAATTGAAAGTGTGTGTTGGGGGTGGGTAGCTGCAATAATGTAGCCCTCTCCGATTTTTTTTTTTTCGTTGAAAATATCAGATTAAAAAAAATTGGAGAGGGCTACATTATTGCAGCTAGGGGTGGGGGTCTACCCCCCTTTCCCCCCCAGAAAAACGTTTGTTGGGCTAAGTCCCAATTTTCAATGCCTATATTATGTCTATCTCTGCAAAAAAAAAAAAGCCACCCCACCCCACCCCCACCGGTACCAATGCCTTTGAATATTGTAGCAATGGACACAGCAATGAATTTATTTTACCGGTATATAGTGAAACGTAAGTAAAAGAATGTAATGTTTAAAAATCACCCACCACAATTACTTATTTCAAGGTCAATGTTACTTCTAAAGAAGTTTACAGATAACATCAATTCATTTAATAACTGAGAATTAGGAGGATCATTGTAACAGGTCACCATAAAGATATAACAGGTGTACTGGACCTATTCCAAGTGAAAAATTCATGATCAATGCCAGATGGGTATTTAAAATATGTTATTGTGTCTTTCTTATAATATTACTGTGTCCTTCTTTTAAATTATATGAAGTTAAATGTCAAGAATTTAATCATTCAAGTCTTGAAATACTGATTACATGACTAATTTAATACATGTAATATCCACTTGATGCAAGATCAAGGCCAATGTTTTCTAGTACTCCCAAAGTGGACTTGTATCTTTTCATTATTTACTGGAAATTTTAATTTAAAGAATAAGTAAAACAAATGATAATCAAGAAAGGTCACTCGATCAATATATTTTTACAAGTCCAGCACAAAGCTACATGTACCGTCAATACATATTGTAAATGCACTCAATCTACTATCATCAAGGTGAGAGTATAATGGTCAACCCTGATGATTTTTATTGAAAAATACCTCATTATGATTTTATAATGTTTGCATATTTTGTCATATTATATAGAACAACTGCATGTAAATGCAGCCTTTAAAACAAACAGATAAACAGTCATTGTTAATCCATAGATCAGATTTCCTTTGCACTTATGCTAAAAATGTTGAATTTGTAACTTGGAGAAAGTGCAATAAACCAAAACAGCTAGGATTCAAACCAGAACCCTCTGGACTCTAGGCAGTTTCTCTAACAAACGAGTTATTTGGCCACCAAGTGATAAAAGCTGTCTGGTTGCTACATTCCTCTCTGAGGTCAGATTTGCTTTGCACTTATGCTAAAAGTGTTGAATTTGTAACTCGGAGAAAGTGCAATAAACCATAGCAGCTAGGATTCAAACCAGAATCCTCTGGACTAGGCAGTATCTCTACAACCGAGTTATTTGGCCACCAAGTGATAAAAGCTGTCTGGTCGCTACATTCCTCTCTGAGGTTCCTTAAATGTCTTTTGCCCTTGGCAGAACTTTCACCTGAAAGTCCAGGGGTGGTCAAGGGCACCAAATGCACTACAAATGTAACAGGTCAAGGACACCAAATGAACCACCGTTGTAACGGCAAGGGAGAAAATGGTTTGGGCAAACCATGGTTTGAACATGGGCCCCCTGAATGCTAGTCAGGTGCTCTACCAACTGAGCCATCTGACCAACAGCAATAAAACCTGCCTGGCAGCCACATTTCTCACTCCTTAAATCTCTTTATCCACAAAGACACACAACTCAGATTATTTTTGCCCCTGACAAGACTTTAACCTACAAGTCTAAGAGTGGACAATGACACCTAATGTAACAGGAAAGGAGGAAATGCAACAAACCAGACCTGATTTGAACCTGGGTCACATAACTCTAGACAGGTGCATTACTGAGCTATCTGGCCATTGGTGAATGAATTGTCTAAACTGCCACAAGTTAAAAATGAAATTTCAACAAAACTTATCAGAAGTAAACGATGAATGTAAATTATATAATGAATAAGGCAAAATAATATTCTTGTGGAGCTATAGTCAGTTTATTACATGTAGTTACATTTACAAACATATTAAAGTCCAGATGACATTTCAATGCTAGCTTTGAACCTGCAAATAGAGAATAATTAGATAATATTTTTCAAATAAAGTTCAATAAAAATACAGACATAATTTTTTTTTTTTTTCAAATAAAAGTGTATGTAATCATCAAAGTAAAATGGCACTAGTGCCATGCTTGTATGACAAAACCACATCATCACTTTAGCTACCACATTATAATCTAAACTTTAATATAAATCTCATTTTTATTCAAATGTCAATGCAGGCTACTTTATTTGGCAGTACACCACTGAAGTAACAATTAAGTGAAATTTACTTGTAAATAAATAACAAACTAAAGGAGGTGGTGAAAAAAAGTAGAGTTTTGCAATTATGGTTAGATGGCATACATGTACCTCATGAAAATTTTTTTCGTTTTTTCATCTAGATTTGGAGAAATAAACAGATAAGCAATGTATATTTCGATCTTTTTAAAAAAATACTAATGTACCATATATACTTGACTGCTGTACCATATATATTTGCAAATATTCTATTGGCAAAGTATTAAAATACTGTAAATCAACTTTTATTTGCATGCAAGAAATATCCACAAGCCAATTTCCTTCAATTGGTTATATTTTGCACCTTAAACCATTTATTTTATTGTCTGTTTATGTAAAATGTGTCCTCAGTAGTGAAAATAAGTAGTAAAGGATTGAATTCAAACTGACTAATCACAAATATAAGTTGTCATAAAGCCAACCATAAAAAATTATTTGTTTGATGTACTCCAACTGACCCATCAAAGTCGCCCCTACCCCAATCATTTATTACAATACTTAAAATTTTAATTTTTTTTTTTGTTTGCAGAAAATAAAGATTGTCCATGTCATTTTTTTTTTTAATTTAGGGTTTATCAATCTTTTAGATGTATTTAGATTAAAAGTTTTTACAGAAATAAATATTAAATCTGTTTAGTTGTCCTGTTTATAATGGAAAAATCCATAACAATCTTAAATCCATGATTATTATAATGATTTGTAAGTTAATTAAAAAAAAAAACAACAAACAAACTACCTACCTTCCTATCCACCTTGAAAAATGTGGGTCAGAGTACATCTAATCAGACAAAAAATTTTCAATGATCAATGGTCTTATAAATGGTTTAAAATATAGAATTACCAAGTGTTGTTTGTTCAAGAATCCATATCATCCTCTTCTTGACTATTTGTATCTGAAATGTATTAAGTGCCAAATTAACATAAAAACAAATCTTTATTTTTTTTAAGGTATCATTTGACATATGCAACAATTAATTAAAAATCTCTTGAATAATTGATGATACATGTATCTTCAATTCTGAATCATTGCACTAATTTATTCAATTGTGGATGCATGTTTTACTATTTTTGTCATAGATGATTGCTAATTTGATGCACATGTAATAAATGAATTGTTGCTCTCTTCAAAGGAATTAATGAGACAATATCATAATTCAACTACTGCATACTAAATGCTTTCCTGTTCTAAAGAAGAAGATTTTTCAAGATTTTTCCTATGTACATGAATTCCTTTGTAAAACTTTTTTCACTTATTGGGCCAAGGGGTCATGATTTGTACAAACTTGAATCTACACTTCCTGCTTCCATATAAATATCAACAATCATGGCTTTATTGTTCCTGAGAAAAGGATTTTTGAAATTTTTCCAATGGTTTTCTATGTAAAACTTTGATAGCCCATTTCACCCCACCCTGGGGGGTCATAATTTTTACAAAATTGAATCTTCACTATGTCAGGAAGCTTTCACATAAGTTTCATCTTTTCTGGCACAATGGTTCTGAAGAAGAAGATTTTCAAATGAGCCCACCCAGTTTTT